>NW_008661125.1:148467-174289 GCF_000695815.1 Acanthisitta chloris
CTCTGCTCAGCAATAACAAAAACATCTCTGCATTATGAACTCTGTGTTCTGCACAAAACCCAAACATAGCCCCATACTAGCCTCGGTGAAGAAAGTTAACTCTACTCCAGCTCAAACCAGCACAGTCTGCATGTGTATAGATGTAACAGTGTACTCATTGTATGTGCATGTATAAATATACATCTACAGTTACAGAATGAAGAGTCTAAATTACACACCACAGGAAGGGAGAACTGGGTTCCAGCTGCCTGACTCAAGCAGATGATCATAGGCTTTGGGGATGTCAGAGGGTGTCTCACATCCTTGTCCTTCCTCAAAAGTATCAGGTTACATCTGTGTCACTGACACTGGCTGCAGTACAGGTCATGAAGATGAGTTAGAATAACTACTGGTTGAGCAGCAGGTTAGGGTGAGGTTATTGTAGTTGGTGTCTGCATAGGTACCACTGCTGCATCACTCATAGCCTAACTTGGGTCCTCCTCAGGGGTTTAGAACTGCAGATTTCTGGTTAATGTGGGTGAATAACTAAAGACAACACAGCTAATTTTCAAATTTCATTGTATTTTTTAATATCACCATCAACACCATCTTTCCAAAGCACAAAATCATAGCTCAATTTGCTGGTCAGTTTTTACACTCCTATCAACTCTATAAGCATAGGCAGGAAAGAAATTTTGTCTCTGAATATCTGAACAATTTCATGCTATTGTGAGGTCACAAGAGAGCTTTCAAACTTAAATCCTTGAGGCTTATAGGTAATTCCACAAATCTAAAATAAGGCAAACATAATGGATTTGCTTTGTTAAGTAGTATTGCCACAGTACCAGGCTTTTCTTTCTTTCTCTCTCTCTGGTCTCTAGCTAGAGAATACTGTTACTAAGATATTACAGAGTATATGAGATAGCATTGTAAAGCACAGAATACATCAGATACATTGAGAACATCTGCTATAAACTCTCAATGCCATATAAGCTTGTGCAAAAGTCACTTTTCCTGACTAAATTCATTGAGCTTGTAGTTAACAATAAAGATCATGAGTATTTAGTAAAATAATGGATGCTTGTAACATATTTCAAGTCAGTATGAGAGGTTAGAATTTGACAGCAAGGGTGGAGATGTTTTAAAAAATTGATCTTTCTAGTGATTTTGTTTCTCGATAGCATCTCTGTACAGTGCAAGCAGGAGTTTTACAAGTGAAATCTGAATGTTGATTTGTAAACAAAATGCAATTAACAGGATAATCTGGTTAGTTTAGAAGCTAAGTCAAGATAAATGAATCAACTCAAAGTAATTGGTGATTGAGAGTATGTACAATTTCTTCATATTAAAATATTTAGAATTAAATGCTTTGCAATGTAACCCTTCCTATCTTTGTGCAGTGCAGAAGGTGTGAAGGTGACAGCAGTCAAAGACAAGTGGGAACACTGGTTGATGTTTCTTAAATGGAAATATTAATGAGTTTCCTATCAGTGTTTCACATGAGTACAAGAGTGTTAAAAGGAAAATGTATCATATCTTCTTTTTCTGGTCAGCTAGGGGACCAAGAAATTGAGATCAATATAGTGAAGTAGGAATCACAATACTTTGTTCTATGTATAAGCCATAAAACTCTCTTGGAAAAAAGTACATTTGCATAAAGATGGAATAAAAGCATCTTTGAATTAGAAAACCAAGCTCTCCACAATCAGGGAATGCCACAATTAAGTGCATGAGCATGACATATACTTCAAAGTCAATCCACCAAGTTGTTTACTGCCTAGGATTTCTCAGTGTAAAAAAGGCACAGGAATATTTTAAAAAAAGGACAAAACATTTGCTCCCATTTCTGAGAACTGCTGATACAGTAAAAGCTAAGAAAGCACCTTGCAAATAATAGAGACAACTTCAGGTCGGTGCATTAAAATTTGTCAAAATTCTAGGCACAAGTGAAATACTGTAATAAGAGAATCTCACTCATTTTGTCATGCTTAACTGTCTTAACGGATCTGCCCTAGGGACATCAGCCTAGATGACAACTTAAATTTCTAATGTTATATAGCCATCAGTAAGATTACAGTGCTACTTGTCCCTGAGGTAGCAAACATCCTGCATAAGCACTGGTAAATGCCAGACTGCTAAGTGCTGGACCTGATGCCTCAACCCTCACAGGATTTTCTTCAACACTGAGATTGCTTTATGAGTCTTTCCTGTGAAACCTGATGTGGCAAAATTTTCTGAGTGAATGAAATCCTTGTGAAGATAATGAAAATGAGCCACCAAGTAATGTATTGCTTAGAATAACAACAGAGTGCAAAGGTCTCCAATTCAAAATTCCCCATCTCGACCCAAATTTGAATTCTGGCTCCAGGTGTGAATTTGAATACAAAATAAGCATCCAGAGCAAGACTGGAAAATGGAACTATCAGTTGCTTCTCCTGACAGTCAAGTTATAATATTGTTCATGCTCTTTTTCCTCTTTCTGGATCAATGAATGCATAGTATTTTAATGTGCTAAAAGTTATTCTAAGTTGCAAGATCACTGTTGGCCATTAGCTAATAGGGTTCTTTTTTTAGACAGAAAGGGGAATAAACCCAGAGTTTTTGAACTATGATTGACAGAGATTAGAAAAGTCATTAGCTTATGACCATTGTGTATCCACTAAGAGGCAAATGATAAAAGTTTTTCAAATTGTACGTATAAGGCATAAAATTCATTGAGAGCAGCAATATTCTGCTAGCATGGTCTCTTAGGTAACAAGCTTTCCAGAAAACTGTGATAAATAAAGCATCTGAGATAGATATATGAATGCCTTGAAAGCTAATGCTCTGCTTAATGAATGCACAACTTCACCAGCATCCATTACTTTGTAAATGAATAACCTGTAAGTATAGGTGGTCTTCAAGTCAATTATACTTCAGCTAAGCATGATATGAGGAGCATACAATGAAAGACCCTCCTTGAAGATATGGTAATGGTGAACAACAGGACAGGTAATCATGAAGGATTATTTTACTGACTCATAAATCCAGATCAATGCTGACAAGACTCAGCTCTGGGGATGACAAACCTCCTCTTTCTCTTGTGGTGTTGATTTGAAGATTCCAGGCTAGTGATCTTACTCCAGTAAGGTTTTTCCAGTGCTATCATTTGATGGTGTCTTGTTTGAATGTTTATATTCATCTCCTTTTAAGATATGAGATGACTTTTCAGGCCTTGGTACATCTGACAAAAGTAATTCTGCAAACTTTTTTCCTGTGAGAAATTTGAATCCAAACATTTAGTATTGTTTCTAGCACACTGTGCTAGTCAATGGAATATCATTTCACTCTCTTCAGAGGGAAAAGTTGTCTATTTACTTAGGAATAATTAAAATACAATAACAAACCAAAATGGAATTTCCCTCCCAAATGTCACTGAAATTTCAGAAAGATGGCTAATATTTTTTTTATTCATCTAACTGATCACTTTTTATATTGGCAAGAGTTCAAATTGAAACTGCTGAGAGGTGTTTTTCTTGTGCTTTCCTCTTGCCGGATCATTAATAGAAGTTTGATCTAATTATCAGATCATTGTCAAATGTTTCAGAAGGGATTTTCAGTCTTTCTATGCATAAAATCTGTATCTCTGGCCATTCTGTGCCCTTCTCTTATCCATGCATATTGCATCAGTTCAAAGTAGTAGCTAATATGAGTTATGTTTTGGATTTATGCTGGAGAGATGTTATCGGTATTGCTGAGCAAAGTCTTTTTTGCTCCTCAGCTTACTCCACCACTGAGCAGGCTGGGGATGCACAAGAAGTTGGGAGGGAACCCAGCCAGAGCAGTTGATGCCAACTGACCAAAGGAAAATCCCCAGCCACATGACATCATGCTCAGCACAAAACAGCTGGGGGAAGAAGGAAGGGGGGAATGTTCTTCCCAAATCACCATTACATCTGATGGAGTTATGCTTTCCTGAGGATGGCTAAATACCTCCCTGCCCATGGAAAGTGGTGAATGAATCCCTTGTTTAGCTTTGCTTGCACAGGCAGTTTTTGCTTTACCTGCTAGACTGCTGTTATCTTGAGTCATCATTTTTCCTCACTTCTATTCTTCTGATTCTCTCTACTCATTTCAACATGAGGGGATGGAGTGAGTAGCTGTGTAGGGCTTAGTTGCTGGCTGCTATGACAATGCCTGTCCTGGTATCTGAGTACCTTCATTTTATTTATTTACATACTATTAGAAACTAATGCTGAAAATAACATATTCTATGCAAAGGGACATTTATCTCATGTCATTATAGAATGTAGCAGGATGGATCCTGAATTTTTAAATCTGCATTTATTAATTGTGAAAGCATTGTCTTCTTCTTCAGTATGAGATTTGGTTAAAACTGGACAGTGAATTAACAAAATAGGGGTTCAACCCTGTATTTTTACTGCTACTACAGCTATACAGTGCTAAGAAGCATACATGAATTGATGCATGTAAAACTTTTTTATTTGACATGATCAAAAAAATATAATCCAAAAAACTTGCCTACTCATTCCACTAACTGTATTGCTTTAGTTTTCCCTTTGTACATACCTCAAGTTTCTGAAAAGAGGAACAGGCTACACACTGCCATGGGGAGGCTATTTATGAAAAGTCTCAGGTAAGTCTGGCTTGAAAAGGTGCCATGAGTCTAGCATGCAAAGTATTCTGTTCTGGGATCTTGACAAATCAGCAGTTAAAAGAGGGTGAGTCTCTTCCTCTGCCCAGTCATTGTTCCATTTTGCCTACAGAAAGATGAAATTAGGTAAGGAAGAGTCTAGAAACGTGGGTAGCTTAGCATACCAGCACAACTCCTTTTCTTTTACATTTGCATGCAAATTGATCTAGAAATCAATCAGCTGACTGTTAATGAGGTCACAAAAAACATGCAGAGTTAATCAAACTCAGATATAATTTTTATTGGTTAACTGTCTCCAGGGATGGAAATTCAGGACGACAATTTTTCTTCTGTGCTTGCAGAAACACCTTGCCATAAGTGGTATTGGAATTTCTCTGAAGAGCTGCCTCTCTTTTCCATTTTGCACAAAAGTTACCCATGCATGTCAGTCTTGTCATTTTAATTGAACTTACAGGCATGAATGGCATGTGGTGGAATTTAATCTGTCAGTATAACAATAATAAATTCTTGCAGTAGGTTTGATAAAGAAACCTGGGACTTTGCAGAGAATAGTAAAGAATTGGGGTTTGGAAGGAAGACGTGTCATAAAGCTTTGCCTGATGGTTAACTTCTCTGTTTTATCCATTTCTTCTTGTCATTTTGCTGCCTGTTGTTGCCTAATTATTCCAGACACTATGCCCATCATATTCTGCATTACAGCTATTAGTCAAATGGTTCAATCTTTTCCCAGTCTGCCTTTCAGACAGGATAATGTTTCTAGTTGCTTTTACAGCCCCTCTTATTTTTCAGCCATTTTGCTTATACTTTGAAATGAATTGTAGAAATAAGACATATCTTCTTGAATCCATGAAGCATAATAGGGAGGAAATGAATTTCAGCTTTGAATCTGATTGTCCCTAAAATATTAAATGGCATTGGTAGTTGTGACCACGCGGCCTGAATGAAAACCATCATGGGAAATGCTTGGATTCATAAGTATTCTTAATAATGTCCTGCTGTAGTAAATGTATTTGTGAGAAGTGTATCTATGGAGGCTTCCAGGTTTGAGTAGCAGCCAGGGGAAAATAGTAGGGTGCTCATTTAAGCACTTGTGTAACTGAAATCGATACCAAGAGTTTGTGAGAGGTCTGATGGAATTACACAATGAAAGGCCATGCAATTGAGCAGAAAATGTGTTGGAGAAGAAAGAGTTGGAGTAGCTGGAAGAATTACACTGTTTAAAAACTGCAGGAAAGTTTTATACTTTAAACATTGAGGACCCTGTCTTGATCCCAGATTGTGAAAATAGGACATGGTAGCTATTTTATTTTTTTTCAAAGTGTATATGCCTCTTCTGAAAATAGGGTATGAAAATAATCTAAAAATACCTGGTTCTAAATAAAAAGTAAAAAGATATGTGGATGTCACTCCACTAGCAACTGTCAGAACCTTTAAATGGAGATTTCCACACATACATAGAAACATCTTATGCTCTTAGATGCCCCTTTGCTGCATGTTTGGTGTGACATGAAATGCTGCCAAAAGGCAAAGATGCTTGAGAAGCTTGGCTTTATCTGCTATGCATGCCCAGAGCAAAACTGCTCCACAGCAACAAGTCCCTGAGCAAATCCCAACATTCCCACTTACTGCAGTTTTCAGTAGGGCCAAAGGATGGAATGATGGTAGTGGATTCTGCTTCAAGAGTTTATCCGTTTTCTGTTATCCAAAAAGAGGCATGAAATGGATTTAGTTCCATCAGAGACCAGACTATCAGGTTGCCCTTCCCCAAGATGAATATTCTAACTGCTTGGATATATGAGTCATACTTCTTGATTACCGTTGTGAATTTTGTCAATTTAAGAGTATTATTTAGATATATCAGTGGGTAAATGACTTGGTGTTCTCAAATTATAGAGGTATCACCAAGAATACACAAGGATATCAGTTTGACTAAGAGCTGTTGAGATTAGCCTGAGTGAATAGGCAAGAGAAGGTGTTGGAGATTAGCATAGTATGAAGAATGAGAGATAATGGGATTATTTAGATTAAGGTGACACTCAAGACAGACATTGAACAGGGAGGTCTGCATTTCTGCTGAAGAGAGCAATATTCCAGTAGCCAAGATGCAAAAATGAAAGTTCACAGGAAATAATTTTCTCTGTATGAATGTGTAAGGAAGGCACAAGCTTAGCAATATTACTCAGAAAGAATGCGAAAACTTTGTATTTTCAAATTTAGAAAAAGATCCAAACCAAAAATTACATCCATACAAGTGTGACAGTAATAGACACCACACTGTTGTTCACTCTGACAGAGGATATAAATGTAAATCTTAAAAGGCAGAAGAGTATTTCTGGTTTAGCCATACTGAGCCTAAACTACCAGCTGCAGCACTGCCAGAGATGTCAGAGACTGATTGGTTTTAGTTTAGATGGAGAGAGAAAAATTTGGAATAGCAAAACAGGTCCATGAATTGTCAGAATATAGAAGGTAGTTAAATATGTGGTTCATGAGAAGAAACTGTGGTCTTTAAGACATGGACCTTTCACATTCATCAAATAGATTTTGAAAAAATATGTATTTTAAACCTGAATTAAGTAACCAAATAGTATTTAAAGTCCCTGTAGTTATTAGGAAGAAGAATAGGAAAAGCTGTGTTTTCCTATCACAGAGTTGTAAAGGAAAAATAGTTCCTCTTTCATCATTAACCTCAGTGTTAATTTTTTAAGCAAAAACCCAATCAGACTCTCAGAATGCTTCTAACAGGTATATATTTGAGTCATACACATGCAAAGTTAAGGGGGTTTTTGTTTCATATCTCATAATTAGAAACTAAAGCCTTTGATAATGTGATAAGTGGTCCAAATGGGGGTTGCAAATAATGATGTCTAACTAATTATCTACTGTATAATCAAAAAACACAAGAGAAACAGACACCTGCATAATGCAAGGCTTTGGAACAGATGTGCCCTTATTAATAGACATGAGTTGCCTATTAAAACTCTGTGGTGACAAGGAATGTTTTCCACTTTATGAAGGATACCCTGCCTAACCTTCAGTTTCTATGTAATTACGAACACAAAAAAAAATGATGCTACAACACAAACTCTTAGCCCTGCAAGGTTTTAAAGGTACTGCAATGCTTATCCAGTTGCCTTTGCTTAATATTGAGGACTATGTATTGTGTGAAGGCATGAAAAGAAATACCAAGTGGGAATATTTTAGCAGTAAAGAAATTCAGCATTCAAAGTCCATTGCAAACAACAGGCAGATGTGTTGTACAGATGATTATGGATGTAACAAACAACATAGTGTGTGATGGTTTTCTTACCAAAACAACAGTTTCAGAACTATATGACAATAAAAAAAAAAAATTGAGCTGCTTAAAAATATACTACATGGAACAGAAAACTCATACATTTATTTATCAGGATAATATTTTAGATATTAATAACTGTTTCCTGGCCCTAACAGATTTCACTGGAGATGAGCTTGAGTTTCATTCTCTGTAGGTGCAGGTATGTATATATAGTATAGGTTTGTCCTATAGATTTCAATAGTATTATTTACATGCTTAAGATGAGTTGCATGCATACGCATTTACAAAATAGTGGGTTTAATTATTAGAGATGTTGCTCATTAAATCTCCTGATAAATGCAGCAACTATTAATCAGACCTAAAAAATATTTCTTTCATCCTAGTGGTCATTAGCTAATCTGATTTGAAATATTATTCAGAGAACAAATGAAAAAAATCTCAAAGATTAAAATAATTTTTTGAACTGTGGGCAAAGTGGATGAAATTAAACACAAGAATCTGTTTACAATGATTTTTGGTTTGTCTGTTTACTTGATGATTTTTGGTTTGCCTGTTTACTTGATGATTTTTGGTTTGTCTATTTACTGAATACTTTAGATATTCTCCCAATTTTAGTATTTGAGGCTCAAAAACACTAGTGTCAGAAAGCACCTATGTGAAATGGGTTATCCCTTTTTACAGCCTTGCAGGTGAGAGAGAAATCCTTAAAGCAACTGTAGTATTGGGGCATTTGCATCTGTGGCCTCACTTTTTGATTCAGCTCTATTGAGCTGAAGAATTAAACGAAGGTGAAACATTTCAATATTCTTTTTACATCCCATTTCTGAGAGTTGATTGACTCTTGCAATCCACACACAGTGTTCAGTGTACGTGGTCTGCAAAGGTGGGTGAAGATTTTGGGTGCTTCCCAGCAGAGGACCAAGTATGCTGTTCCTCTGCCCTCTAATTTCCATTTTTCTAAAGCATGCTTAAACCACAGAGACTGAAATCCTGGGGAAGGACCTCAGCATTTACAAGCATTCAATATTAGTTGAGGTTTTTTTTGAAGAGTAGATATCTCATATCCAGCATTTACAAACATTCAATATTAGTTGAGTTTTTTTTTGAAGAGTAGATATCTCATATTTATGGGTGGAATATAAAACTCTGAACTGTGACTAGTACTGAGATAATCTGCATGAGATCAGAGAGAGATAGAAGCAAAAGCTGTGCTGAATGTGGACTGTCCCATATGTCCTGAGGCAGAGCTATCTGAGCCAAGGGGGTTTCTCCATCCCTGCCCAGGACAAGACTGGGCTGACTGCTGAGATGAAAAGTCTGCAGAGTTCAGTTTGCATCTGTATTACTACCACCAAGGTTTTTCTGCTGCTGATTCTGTCTGTTGGGAGTCCAGGAGAGAAAGAGTGGCTTCTAGTGCTGAGAGGGGAAATCCTGATTAGAGAAACATGTGGAGATTTCTACATAACCAATGGAGAAGCCTGGATTGTACTGGCCCAAGATTAAGTGATTAACTCCTTCTTCTTTATCTTACAGCCTCATAGGTATTACCCATCCATTTCCTGTTTTTAAACCCCCGTGGAAAGCTTCAAACTTTCAGTAATGCAAACCCCTTGCAGTGTGCTTTTTTTAAAAAAAATATTTTCAATTTTCCTCTTCCAAAATTCAGGATAAACTGATTTCAGTTACAAGATACAATGACCAGTTTAGAATATGCAAATGGCAAATGTTGGCCACAGATGTATCCATTCAGGGTAACAGGAGCCTTCCTTTTGGAATGATATGTTATGACTTTCTAAATTATATTTGACAGCATCAGGGCACTACAATGAAGTCAAAAGACAGCTGAGGTTTAGACATTTTCTGTGCTTAAAATATCTTTATTTCTAGGAGTAAAGATTAGCTAAAAAGGTCAAACTGAATGTTGTATCATGTACTATAGTAAGTAGAGAAGGACATTAAAAATATATTCATAGAGAATGAGAGCATGTGTATATTCATTCAGTGAGAACAAATATATTCAAATATATACAGGAAATCTACTCCATCCATCTAAGCCTCAGACCTAAAGTACCATTAAAAAGTCAGCAGTCGCTAATGTTTATCACACGGTGGGATGAGATTATCTCAGCTCCTCTTTTCATTTAGGATAAAAAATATTCTATAATAACTGCAATTTTTTTTAATGGATTCTTGGACTAAGCAGTTCTCACAAGTTGTTGTAGCTACTTGCACCGTGAGATTTTAAAAACTGGTAGTGCTGAATTGTTCCTGTATGAACCTAATGTGGTAGGCACTGCTTCTCTGCCTGAAGGTCATGCTAGGGATGACATTAGGGATCAGGGATCCATTCCTCCTCTTCTTACTGCTGCTTCTGGTAGTAGCTCTGCTGCTGACCTACTTCATATTTGACATTTTTAGCACTGAATTTGCTCCTCCACATAAGGCATCTAATGATTTTTGAGATTCTCTTGTTGTGTCAATAACAATCATATGGAACTGACAAATGAAGAAATAGGACCTGCAAGACCTGTGTCTTGTGAATTAGTAGCCAGAATCTGGTGAAGTATCTTAAAGCAACACCAGAGGCACTGTGTCAAAATGGAACTTTGGTGTCTACTTGTGTGAGTGCCAGCTGAGCCCATAGTGACTTTATGCTGTGTGCAGTGAGAGAGAGATAGCTTTCTTTGCCTCCATTCTCTCTGCTTCTGTAGACAGAAACAGACTGCTAGTGTTCAAGTCAGTATAACCCATGCCACAAGGGTATCTCCAGCTGGATATATTTGCATGTGGCTTACTGGCAGCAAAGTCTTAACCCCTAGCATTCAGGAACATGCATTTATGTATTTTCTTTTCTGTGGCCTTTTCAATCTGTTCATTGCTGTTGCCCCCAAGGAAACATTCACTCACAAAGATTTGTCACCTGTCATCCAGAATTCATCATAATTTTGTTTCATATTAGATTTGACACAACTATGATGAATACTCAGGGTATTGCTTTTCCATTCTGTGAGTGCCACTTAAATTTGTACAGTCTGTGTTATCCTGGTGACTCATTTCACTTTGATGCCATTTTTCAATCTAGAAGGCTGAACAGCATGTCCTGACTTTGGTCTCTTGCCAACTATAGTGAGCTTTGCTTTCCCACATCACAGAAGATCCTCTCCAAAAAGCAAAGACATGCAGCTAAGAATTCAGTTGATCAGAACAGCCCTGTCCTTTCCCATAGAGATGGGAATAGGCCATTGAACACTGAAGAAGAGCATTTAATTAATTAATATTAGCCTTTCTGCTTCAGTCTTCTGGAAGAATTTATTTCACCCAAATAATTTCAGCCATATTGTTTAAATCCATCTGTCAAGAAGCTAGGACCTTCTTTCCCAAGTCTGCTCCAGGCGCATGAGTGACATCAGAGAGTCAATTCACTTCCCCATGATTTTGTTTCTTTATCTGTAAATGGGAACCACCTCTACTGTAAGGCATATGAAGAGTTTAAATAAACTGAGAGCTTTTTGGAAAACTCTGAGTCACTCTGATGAATGATGAGGTCTGACATACCACATATTCTCTATGCAGTTACATGATCGAAAACATTTTGTCTTCCACCAGAGCCAGTTATTTACCTTCACAGCACGTGATAGCCTGCCTGAGTTGATTTTATATGAGTCACAATTATTCCTATATTAGAGATATCATGCTCCTAGGTGCCATCAATTGTCTAACAGGTACACTATGTAACCACAACTGCCCATATGATGTACAAAACAGAAGGTGGGATCTACATTATGCCAACTGCAGAATGACCCCATGGGCTCAGTGCTTCCACAAGCATGAGGAAATATACATTGCCACTGCTGACTGTCAACTCACCCACACTCACAGCCAAA
Organism: Acanthisitta chloris; assembly: GCF_000695815.1. Classification (NCBI taxonomy): domain Eukaryota; kingdom Metazoa; phylum Chordata; class Aves; order Passeriformes; family Acanthisittidae; genus Acanthisitta; species Acanthisitta chloris. The sequence goes on from NW_008661125.1 coordinate 160,283, forward strand.
ACTGGGAGAGGTCTTCTCTTTAAATAATGTGCATGTCAGGTAGCTGGTCTGTCAGCCAAACCAGAGTAGGAACTCCTCAGCACAAAGTAAGTCTCCTAGAGAAGAAGGGGAATACCCTGCTTTCAGCAAAAAATTTTTTATTTGGGATTCTATTTTTCCCTCTCCTCTCCATCCAATACACAGAAAACAAAGAGAAGCAGGGCAGAATGTGGGTTCAAGGTTAATTTATGCTCACCCATGCAGGGCAGTTTCATGTGCATTTACTGCAAGCACCCACACAGAAAAAGCCTTCATTCTGGGACACTGAGCACTTCATCACAACCCAGTTTGCTCATGTAATCACAGTCAGTTTATACAAAAGCATGAAAACAGTTTCAAACTTGTAATTTCTATGGTGAGCTCGCACTGCTGGTTTGGTTATTATTAATTTATAATAACAAAGGGAAAAGCCTAAGAAATTTGGAGAGCAGGACTGAAAGTCTGTGTTCACATTATGAAGATTCATGAAAGTGTTGTTTGATGCCAATGACTCCAAATATTCAGGAGCTTGCTATTTTCTACAACAAAATATTATCAGAAGTGGTCTAGCTACAAACATAGAGAAACACTCCAGACTGAGACTTCTGATCCTTGTAAGTGTAGACCGAAATGATATGCAAAAGACAAACAGCATGTAACAAAAGCTTTATAAAACAGAAGAGCAAATGTCAAAGTTGAAAAACCAAATAGCATACATGAGGTATTTAAGATAACCTCTGAGAGTCAGGAATGAGCCTGTCTTTAAAACAGACATGAAATTTGGTAGAAAAAGAAATTTGTAACAGGCTAATATGGCAGAAGAAATGGAATGAATTAATGAAGTATATATTTTATATACTCTGATTCATGTCATATATGCAAGTATAAAATAAATTAACCAGCCTACTGGACAATCATGCACCCAGTGCACTAAGTTTACATTATTATAAATATCTGTCATGTTTGCATCTTCCATAGTTAACAAGAGCTGTGTTGCATGTTTTTGAGATTGAGATTAGATCTACTGTTCACGTGTGTTGAGCACATTTATTAATTTGTTTTTAATGGCAATAATGCAAACAGATATTTCTTTTATATAATATGTTTTTTCTAACTATGGTTTGCAGTGCAAAATTGTTCTTGCCTGCATCTTGTGTAAGGAAAGAGTTATTAGTTCCAAATCCTTCTCTTTTTTGAAAGATGATGTGTATTACCTAGATGCAAAAATGCAAGATTAAGCATTGCCATAGTTGATTACAGTGAAGCCATTGGTCAAAATCAAAGCAACAGAGTGAAAAGACTGCTTTGTGCTTGAGTGCATCATTGTAAGGAATATATAGCTCTAGCACCTTACCCTTGGGGTCAAAGCAATTAAGGCAATTCTCCATGGGACTAACACTTTTCTGTGCTTTATTTTTTTCAGTACAAGGTGTTACACTACAGTGTCATCATCTGCATGCAGAGAAAGCATTTTTTTCTGAAGGTTTAGAATTAATTTATTGCATGTATTTTTTTATGATATTGCTAATATTAACATTCTGACATGTATTTTTGGAGTCATCGTCAGTTACATCTTGTGGACTCTTATCTTTAAAGAAAGAGAGAACAGAAGAGTCAAACCTGCTGCTAAATTCTGTTTTACAGCAATAACATGCTGGGTTTACTGGTAATAGCTATTCCAACCAAATGGGAAGATAATGTCTACTGACATGTCATCGTAACAAATTAATGTGAATTCTACTTCATTAGATATCTATATCAGATTGTATTTCCAAATGAAAGCCATCCTATATTTTGTATGGCTTGGGTTCTGTAACTGAACACTGCATAAATCACTGTCTGTTGCATAACAGGTCTGTGATTAAATATCACTGAAACAGAAATTTTTCAGATAATGACCCTGATCCTTTACTCTTATATTAGACAAAATATCAGTTGACTTTGTGGGGAGTTCATTTGCAGACATTTTGTAATAATTTTTTTTCAGTGATAGAAAGAAGATAGTTGACATTTCAGTTACAGAAGAAAATTGCACAAAGGATGGATTTTTCAATGGACTCTGTAAACTTGGTGAAATTGAGAGATGTGGTTTTCCTTGTCAATATTCTGTACACACTAAAATAGTCTGAGTGTATAACAGGCAATAAAAATTAGGTCTTTGTAAATCAAATGTAGTACCATTTGAATCATTGCGAGCTGGAAGTGTGATAGAAATTGTGCCTTAGTATTTTGTGTGCTGGTTTCCCTCTTCTGCAACAGAACAGGTACTGTTCTATTTTGGTTTTGAGCCAGTCTTTCAGAAAGGTGAGCATAGCCTAGGCACATATTTGATAGATGAGAAAGTGATACCTGCCATATGAAGGAATAATCAACTCAACAGTCTCACCTAAAGAGCCAGACTGTCAAACCTATGCACTCCTCACCTAGGCATGCTGAGCCCTGAAGGTATGATATGGGAGAAGGGAGGATGACTCCTCTCCAACAATCAGCACAACAGTGGCAGTTTGAGGCTGTGACCTCTACTACAGCCTGGAGCAACAATAGCTTCTGCTGCTTTAGAGACCCTGATTCAGTGTCAGAATTGATGGCCACTTCAGCAGTGGGGTAACAATAAGTCCTGTGGCACTTGAGACCCCAAATCCCATGGAGGAAGAATGGCTGGTGTAGCCATAGGCAAACATTCAGAAAACATGCCCTTCCACCTCCTTACACTCTCAAAACTGAACTCTTGCTGCTGGGCCTTCAGCATCAGTGTGTTAAATCCTGCCCCTGTGCCACATACAAGTGCCATCAGACCTGCCATGGCTCACTGTGTACTTGTATGTGCCTGTGTCTGTGAATATGTAAGCATGTGAGAAATCATCCAAAAGTAGTGTAGGTAAACACAGAATTTAATCATGGCATCACTAGCCACTTCAATTTTAATTGTACTGTTAACTACTTTGAAAGCTAAGTGGGCAGAACTCCCCACCACTGAAACCACTCAAGAGCCAGTCACTTAGTTAAGACTGGCATTCTTGATGTCCAAGGTAGAAGAGAATCCTGCCCCACTTTCTAGATTGTGGCCAGCAGGATGAAATACAGAAGGTGCTTTATTATTTTTAGAATTGAAGAATATGGCTTCAGGAAGGCATAGTCTTGAATTGCAAAAGGCTTATTGGGAAATAAAGGGCATTTTCAGCAAGTAAGTTTTAAAACTGTAAGCCAAATTAGTTTTAATATCAGGCTTCTGATGCAGAAGTGCCCATCTTAGCTGTGTTGTAACACTGTATGTTGCATGCAAACCAGCAAATAGTAAGTGGTAGATTTGAAGGTCATGGGAGAAGTCACTGCCTTCAATTGGATGCAAACCAGCAAGAAGTAAGTGGTAGATTTGAGGATCATGGGAGAAGTCACTGCCTTCAATTGAGGAGGCTCTGAAAAAGCTATTGGTCCTCCTACCAAAATTCAAAAGAAGACAGATAACACTGTTACTTCCTCCTACTATGCAAGAATCCCATAATAAACTAAGTTCATCAAGATGTAGTAATCTGTACTTTTTTATAATGGAAAGAATCAGTCTCCTGCTGTAATAAGAAGTTCATTCAGACTGTTTCTCCAGCAATATTATATCTTCATTCTTTCTCATGAAGCTGTGCTTTTTTGAATCTCCTTTTTGTCAGATAAATATATTTTGGCTCATTGTGGGCACTGTATGGTGGGATATTACATTCACAGGCTTGAAACTAATGAGTGGCAAATCATGCTTCTACCTAGATACTTGAGTATTTGAAACAATCTTACAGGCAGACTCAGTTCTATTCTAAAGTTGTCAGCAAAATTTGTGGTTTGTTTGTGGTTTGTTTGTTTTTAAATATTTCAGGCTTTCAAAACTAAGAACCCTTCTGCTCTTCCTAGGGCAGCATTAGACTAAGTTTGCCTTTTCAGCAAAAGTTTCCTTTTGCTGGTGGCAAAAGTTGTGGCATTTAATTGATACTGTTTGGATACATGGACATAGCTGGTGTAAATCAGCACCACTGCTCTGCTGTCAGTGAAGCAGTGCCAGCTTACATCTGACACTAGATTTCTTTGTTGAAAGAAGAAATTTCAGGGAAGAATTAACCGCAGGCACGCAGTGTTGTGGCAAAGTTATGTTCTGCATTTGATTTTTGAGCAAAAAGTGTCATAGATAATTAAAGTGCTCATTATATCCACAGAAACAGTAAGTTACACTACTTTCTAAAAAAAAAAGGTATTATACAATTACCTCTAACTTTAAATACATATTTGTATTCCTACAGCTTAAATACAAGTTGGAACAGGGAATTTGTAATACACCTTCCTATGTCAATGACCATTAATAATCAATATTTTACTACTGGTTGTCAAAAGCCAGCTCAAATTTAGGTGCTTGTCCTGTCATTCTTCTGCATTTTTCCTCTTCTTTCTCATCTTGCATCCCCCAGACCCTTTTCTGTCAGCCAAGGAGTAATTACATGTGTTTATGTTATCCACAAATCAGTCTACACATGTAGCTATAAATTAAAATTCCTCGGTCACCCATTCCAGCCAGCCATGTATTCAAGGCATTGTTTTATTGCTGTGGCTTTTAGTTTGATAGCAGGATCCAATTTGGTTTTCCTTCATCTTTATTTTTCTTGTGGAATATCTTTGGAGCTGACAGGAGAGGGGAGAGGATAAATGGCATAAAACTGGCCAACGTCAGAGGATGTTCAACATCAAGATACTTTCCTGGATGACTTGTACTGCCAGAGAAGAGTCAAACTTTCATTAAAAGAGGAAAGGAGCTAGGTAGATTTCTTATGACATTATATTTCTACCTAGGTGAACAGCTATGCAATTTTTAAGGTTGTCCATCTACATGACTTTGTGTCACATTATGGTCTAGTAAGTGTCTTACAAATCTTGCATGTTGCCATTTTATAGAGCTTCCTGTGTAGCTTTTATTTAATTTAGTGGATGTATATTGAATACCAGCTAAATCATAGGCTTATAGTTTCAGAAGGCAAGTGAAACATATTCAGGCTACTGAAAGAGTCAATATCCCAAAGTTTTACATTTGAAGCAGTATAAGCATGTGTCCTATATCAAGCACAGTACCTATTGCACTGTATTTTTTTCCATTACAGCTGATCCTTAGAATTCTATAGTAAGAGTAGCACTTTGCAACATATTTTCTCTGCTTGTGTTTATGTTTTGCTGTGACATTTCCTTTTGCAATGTACCACCCTCATTGCAAAAATGAGATCTATGTATGTGTAACTTTCACGAAATATAAACTTAGTAATGTGAGCTATGAGCTTTGAGATGCTGCTAGACTGAACCTATCTTACCTCAATCTATGTATATGTAACTTCCACGAAATATCAGCTTAGTAATGTGAGCTATGAGCTTTAAGGTGCTGCTAGACTGAACCTATCTTACCTCCAAAATATGACATTACTGGGTTGTTTCTAAATCTGGCAACATGCCACATAATTCTTAAAATTTCTGGATTTACATTCCCAGTGTTTCTTAACAGTGCATTTCTACTGAGAACGTACTAAAATAGAATTTGTCTGTAAATCTCCCCTGTCATATGCAAAGACTGTAAGATCTTCAAGTGAATTGCTTTTCTTTTTTTTGAACGGCAAAAAGACACACTTTACCTAGATTGTCAGTGTAAAGTCCTGTGTGCAAAATGCAAAGCAGAGAAAGCATGCCCCAGAATAACTGAAGTAACTTGGACTATCAACAGTGTAAGAATCATAATGTATTAATAACGGAAGGCACAGGGCCAAGGTGTGCCCTCAGTGGTCCCACTGGCATCAGGGATGCAAGTAGGTGGAGACAGATAATTGTCACCATAAGTGAGGGTCTAATAAAATCTGGATGGTGATGGGTAAGTACTTGTCACTGAGCACTCTGTGTGAAGTTACAGATAAGGGTTGTGAGTAAATGGCAGTTTAGCAGAAAGGAAGACAGGTCCTTTCACCTGCCTGGTGTCTTACTCCTGTGAAGGGCAGTTTCTTAATTGTTCTTTGCAGAGTTCTGAAGGAAGGTATGTTGTGCACCTGTTTTTTACTAGTATTCAGTTTCAGTAACATAGCTGTACTAGCTACGGTAAAATTCTTGATTTTTAAATGTGGCTAAGTGGGTATTTTAATGAAACTGAACTGGAATCTGTTATCTGAGCAGCACATTTGGGAAGGAAAAGCATAGATATGTTCCAGTTAAGAATGGGTTATTCCCCTTATTACCATGTGGTGAGTCAGATTTATGGGCTCAGTCATCCTCTTTCCATATATTTGTATGCATGTGTACTTGTTTAAAATTGAGGGAATGTGCATAATTGAGAGCACAAGTTCTTAAGGAGAAGGCACATGAAGCAACTACTGTTGGCTCTCCTACGAGGTCATTAGGGAACATGTTATTCCATTTACAACTCCAGGGGAAAACCACTACTAAAAGCTATCCAGAGGATATTTTGTCAAGCTGTAAGGACAGTGACTGCTAGGGACACACAGCTTGGACTACAGGGTCTTGTGTAAGCCTTGCTGAAGTGGTATGATCTGATATTTGAGAGAGAGAGAAGGAACTGCTTAGTATTTAGGTATGACAGTGCTTAGGAGTGAGCATATGAGTGCCTGGATTTCAAAGTCCTGACATTCAGGTCCTGCAGAAGTTCTCCCTTAGTGTATCTCTGGTAATGTGCAGAAAATGTAACATGCAAGTCAAGATGCAGAGAGAACAGTTTGCCCTGTTCACTGGCCTCCCCTGCACATCGCAATCCTTCAGAAGAGACTGATCCCTATTAAAAGATTTGTAATTCACCTCTGACCAACTCTGCTCTGTTGACTAGACTTGAGCAGGAAATGTTCCAGCCAAACAAGGTCCAGCTTGTAATCAGGAAAAGCAGCCAAGCATCTCTGACCTCTTTCAGTCACCTTTCATTTCTCTCCTGTCTGGTTTCACACCAAACCAGACAGTCCACACCTACCCACTTGCACTAAGGTCTCAGAAACAGGGAAGTATGTTTTTTTCCATTTCTGTCCATTTGAAAGTTCACCTTGGGATACTGTACCAGGTAGAGTCATCTCCATGGCTTGGCAAGGGAGGAAGGAAGGTGACCTCAAGGCTTGTCAGTGACAGCTGCTACATTTCCAAAAGAAGGACTCACTGCCCTGCTGCTCTGTGTCTCAGAGCTGATGATTTTGGGAGTCATTGATTCAGGCATACCCCCAGTTTTCACCTGAGACTTGAAGGGGTTGGGATTTTACTGAGGAGACATGATAGATACCATCGTGTTAGGCCAGACTTTTAAGAAATACATGCACAGATAGATTTAAATTTGGTTGTTGCAAGCATGTTGGTTCATTCTGTACTTACCTTTCATCTATTATCTGTAGTCATAGTTCAAGGAAGGTTTATTTAAAATCCTAATGGATTGATGTTCGTTAGCAATTCTCGTCAGTCTTTACAGCACCACGTGTCAGGGAACTTTGGGTTTTATTGTACAGTTGCCATAACTCTGGCAACCAACTCAATATTTACAAAAAATGATGTTCACAAACAAGCTCTTAAATTTACACAATAAGCTTCCACGAAAGTGGAGGATTTTGAGCCTTTAATTTATATAATACAGTACAGTAACTTCTCAATTCCCACAACGAAACTCTTAAAGGTGCAGGCTCACAAGCCACAACACACAACCACAGCTGCTGGCTCACAAGCCAGAAGGCCATTCTTCACAATCTCCCCATTCCCACAACAAACTTCAGTAAGGAGTATGGGAGTAAAGTATAATAGCTGTGCTTTGCCCAAATAAAGCACAGGGGGGAGAGTGAGAGAGAGGAGGGAGAGAGAGATAAAGACAGAAAGGGGAGAATTAACACAGAAATCACCAGTCCTTAGATCCCAAGTTGGTTTTGCCACATGGATATTCCAAAGCTGGGGCAAAGCATGACAGTGAAAGACAAAGATAGGAAAGAGAAGAGAGCAGGAAAAAGAGTAGGGGAGGAGACATGATCCACTCCCTTTCATATGTAACTAGATTTTTGTGCCATTCCGTTCATGTGTGCACAGCAGCCCTTGGAGCCCTCGTCCAGGGAGTGTTTTGGGGCTGGGGAGGAGAGAGTAAGTAGAGTTGAGCAGAAGTCTCCAGCTGAAGCAGGAAGTTGTCTCAGAACAGCACTGTGGTCCTCCACAGCTGAGCAAGAGAAGAGGCATGACAGATCTCACAACAGAAATAATGAAAGCTAACCTATGTCCAAGGACATGCTACGTGAAAAAGCAAGTGGCCTCCAGCCATGCCTACTGAGGTCACAGGCCACTACAGGGAGAAGAAATTGAGGACTTGATGGGCAGTACCACAGTCCATGCCCCAAACATCAGAGAAGACAGCAAGCTGAGAGGTGTCGTGGTCTGGCATCACCCAGCTGCACTCAGTGAAACTGGACTGCTTTGTACAACTGTGCTCCATGTATGTGCCTGCTGCTGAGAGCAGTGTTCCACAGAACATAAATAATAGCTACATGGCTGTTGATGAATTTCTGCATATTCTCTTCATCATTCATCCAAACTACTTAACCTTGACATGTGAAGCTAATGGGGAATATACCTTGTAACTCCTTCATTGTCAAGAATCCTGTTTGATGGCTAATTGAGGCTGGGTTATAAATTTCCTAACCTTACTATAAAGTAAAAGAGTTTCATTTCTTAAAAAAAACCAACAAACAAAAAACCCAACCACAGTAGGAAGGCCATTTCTTAAAAAAAAAACAACCAACAAAAAACCCAACCACAGTAGGAAGGTCAATATTTTTAAATCATCAGACTCTGGATATTTTCTTAAGGTGACCTAAAAAGGAACCAATATTTTTTTGAGGACCAAGGCTTATAAAACTCATTTTTTTACACAAAAACTTACTTTGTCAACTCATTTATAATCCATTTCCAGCTGCTTTCACTGTATTAGTTTATTAAAATAGCTTTTAAAAGCTGAGTGTGGAACAATTTAAATATACCTTTTAATGGTCAAAATATCAAGGGACTCCTACAGTACTAAAATAACAGAAGACACAGTTGTGAGATGGAGGAAAAAGAGCTACAAATGTCTGTGTCTTGGTCTAGAAAGAAAATAATATAGAGTATCTGTGTGTGTGTGTGTTTGCATCACAATAATGAGGTGCAAAAAACAGGGATACTGAAGAGGGGTAGGCAGGAAGTTTGGAAATTAAATTTCCGTGATAAATTAAATTCCGGGAAGTCTTTTTTTCCCATTCTAAAACTTGAAATCATACTGTATGCATAGAGGAAAATAGGAGCAACTGGAGCCAGGATGTTAATAAGGTTTGATCTTTAAAAAAAAGGATGAGCGAGCAAGAGAGGGGGAAATATAATAATGTTTTGAATTTGAATAACATGTTAGCTAACAGCAATTGAAAGAAGCATCAATTCAGAGGGAAGGAAAGTGGCCAAAATTGCATTATGGAATATGAATCATAGAGTAGCTAGAACACAAAATATGTAAGGCAGCAGCAGCAGCAACAAAAAAAGACTGGACACCTTACAAGGATTCTGCTGTCAAACAAATTATCTATTCCTGTAATTTTTCTACAAACAAAATATAATTCAGATCTTCCAGAAGATATTAACTAACTATATAGAAACTATGACATTAAATAAACATATGATTTTTTAAAACTACTTTGACTTTATCATCAGCTTTAGTTGCATACACTAATGCTAACTTGTACTGTGCTTCTCTTTCCTAGAAGATCATCTGTCGTGTCAAAGAAAGGTGTCAGATTAGTATGAGACTACCTTTAGTAAATACATATTCTATTTACCTTTCTTTTAGTTTTTCCCTTTTTTTTTTTGAGACGTTAAGTCTGGCCAACAGATACCTGGTGATTTTCTTTCTTTTCTGAAACAACAGCTCTTCCTTTGTTATCTAAGCAATATAGTATTATCCCTGTTTTGGCAGGGCTTTCCAACTCAGAGTCACCCTGAATTGCCTCCCATAGCCCATGTCACTATCATTTTAGAAAACTGAAGTGAGATGTTTAAGTCTGCTCTTTTTCATCCATGGTTGCACTATCCTTAATTTCTACCCTATGTCTCACTGCACGGGAAGCCACTTTTCCTCCCTAATTTTTAGCATGTGTCTGAAAGACATTTTGGAGGTAGAATCATAGAATTTTAGGTGTTGGAATGGACCTTACCAATCATCTAGTCACAGTCCCCCCTGCCATGAGTAGGGACACCTCCCCACTAGACCAGGATGCTCAAGACCTCATCCAGCCTGGCTTTGAACACCACCAGGGTTACTTTTAATCTACTTGATTGCTCTAGTTCAGCTTGCCTTTTTGTAATTCTTAGTAAATTCTTCAGCATTTTGTCCCTAAAGACACAATCTTGTTTCTGTCAATCAGTTCTTTTTTTTTCCATTCTCATCTTTAGATTCTCTATTGACTTTACTTAATTATTCATCCAGTTATATGTGGAGCCTTTCCCTGGAAGTTCTTTTCTTCAAGCAACAGATTCTAGCCAGCTTTATACCTTTCACACTGTTTGTTTTCATGGTAAAATCTCAAATTAGTTCTCCCAAACCAACAGCTGTGGAGGAGTTAAGGTTTAATATTATCACATTATTTCCTTTTTCTAAATCCTTTGGCAAAAGGAATTGAAACATTTTGCTGAAACTTTCAAAATATAAATCAGACTGCAACCAATAAATAGAGGTTTTTACTAATTTTTTAAGTCCTGGAACTTATCTTTTTGTTCCAGGCCTTTTATTCATGAGATTCTTAAGCTGAATACAAATTATTGTTCATATAGCAACCTGAATACAAGTTATAGTTCACAGAGCTAGCTGATAAATATTTAAAGTCAAAAATGGCTCTCAAGACCATCTGCCAGTGGTTACACTGGACACTCAGGCATGCTTCTTTGAAAGGAGTCATGTAATGCCAGGTAGTTGCTAAAGTAACCTCTCCTGTTGAGTGTCCCTGGGCACAGGGCAGAGGCTCAGACCTATCCACCTAGTGCTTTCTATCCATAGGACTGAATTAAGCAGGGCCAGGTTATATTCTCAGCTGCTGTACTTGGATTACCTGGACTATTATGTTGTTAGAGACGTCTTCAGAATGAGTTTGGACTACCCTCAATAGACAATTTGCAGGAAACAACACTGTAATGTTAGTAATAAAATAATAATGCATGTAACAATAATGTAATAGGTAATATGAAAGAATAATAATGATATTACTTGTTGTCCACAGTAAGCATCTTCCTCAGGTCTTCCCCAGCTCCCTTATAGCCTTAAGAGAATTTTGTCAAATAGTTTTTAAATTCAGAGTATCTGAAATGATGCAAATATTGTGCTGTATTCCACCAAAGTGATGCCTTTCTGTTACTGCACCAGGAATAAAATTGCATCTCACTTCCCTCAAAGACAACTAACTAGACAGTTCATGTTGAAAGAGAGCTGGGAAGAAAAGTAACACAGATGTAGCATGGCCAGTCAGAGAACTGAGGAGCAAAATTGAGGAATCAAATTACTTGGCCAAGCAGCTGTAGGCACACACTGTCCAGGCCTGGTGCCCAGCTTCTTGCCCACATGGTGATGTTGAACTTTGCTAGCATACAAACCTTAATTAATAGGGAAGAAAACCTGCCTTGGGAAGAGGAGCATTTAATTGACCAGAAACCAGGGCAAACCACTCTTCTGTTTGTACTTCCCCCTTTGGTTTGTGTAGGAAGTTCCAGATTGTTAAGTAAAAGCAGCAGCTGTGAGCAAAACAGCTGCAGGAGCAAGGCAGAGCTTTAGATCTGCTGTGCTGTACTTGTGCCCTGATGCACTCAGTTCACTGACTAGGAGCAATGTTCATCTTCTCACTCAGGGGAGCCTCAACAGTGTGATGACTTTTTTTTGTGCTAGAAGTACCTTGGAATGCTCTGAAACTACAGTGGCATGCATAATGCCTGTGCAAACAATACAGGTGCTTGCACAAGTGTCTAGCATTAGGTGCATGAAGAATCTTGTTGATTCAAAGGGCACTTTTCATGCATTTACAATAAGGCACATTCTTGTGCCTGTGGGCAAAGGGAACCAGAAACCTGCTTCTGCAGTCACACTGTGTTACTTCTGTCTTTGATGCCTGCTGTGATTTCCAGAGGAAGGGTTTGCAAACACTGAGCCAAGATCAAATATGTTTACTTATGCTGAGCATCATTACCTCACTCTGTTGGCAGTTCCTTTCACTTTGTTGGGACCATTTGCAGAGCTGTGTTACTTGACAAACATCAGAGTCTGAGTAGTGATGTCTGTCTGACAGCACAAATCTCAGTCTGAGCTGTTCAGTTCTGGTGGTGCTAAAACAGACCTAGAATCAAGCTCCCTGTCAGTAAGTGCAGTGCATAACACTCCTGTTACAAGCTATGCAATATAACTTTTCAACTTCACAGCATCACAAGTAATTAAGGGATAGCAGCAGCCACTCATTGGTACATGGGACAGTAATCTTCTTCCCAAAGGGACAAGCCACAAGACCAAAAGGAACCAACTTCCAGTCCAGCCTGAATAACAGAGATGACATTGTTCTTAGTGCTATATGAATAAATACTCATCTCAGATGTTTCTGAGAGCTGCTCCCTTGATTTTAAGATAACAAACCACCTATTAGGAATAAAAATGTCCATCTTTCTGTTGATTTGCTTTTATCCTGCCATGCTTTCATGTCTGTATTAATAAATTGTTTTCTTGTGAAGTCTAGAATCCTCTTTATTAAAAGGACTTTATTTCAGAAAAAACTGTAGTTGCCTCCAAGTATAAGATAGTGATTCAGCTTCAGAAACTGGAGCTACTGGAAAAAAATCAACAACAAAACTACTTTTCTTCATGCTAATGTAGGCTTGAATTTTAAAACCCACAGACTTCATTCTCACTTTTCAAATTGCTTGTAGTTATTTTGTTGTAGATAATAACATAATGTGGAAAGTAATGGTTTATAGGTAGTTAAAAGGGAATATACCAGAGTGCTTTGATGTTGTTACCACTCATGACTAAGTGCTGTCTGCCCAGAAGAGACAAAAAACTCAGAAACTGGTAGCAATCCAAAACCTAGACCATTATTTAACACAGAAATTAAAAGGCAAATGAAAGAGGCCCTAAACAGAAGCTAAGCAAAAATAAATGGCTATCTTCCTAAAGCCTATCTTACCGAAATGAGAAAAGCCAAGATAATATACAGTGATGGAAATCAGACCCATTCAATAAAAATGACCAAGAAATATATTCCCTTCCAGATAGGCCAGCCAAAGTGAAAACGAAGGTCACACTCTCAACTGTGCACACTAATTAGGTCAAACTTGCTAACTACAATATTATTTTACCCATCCTAGTAGAACAACCAGTAATCTTAGGCTGACAACTGCAGACATACATGAAAAAACAAAAACCCTGCAACAAAATCCCACTAAGAGCTTTGGTGCAAAAAGGCATAGAGAGGTATTAAAAGTAATCCCTGTTTGTGTAGTCAAATGAGTTTGCCTGAGGTCCTGCTCCACATTTTCAGCTGTGTGCTCAACAGATTTAGGCATTATTTTCTCTTATATTTGCATGTTGAAATACTTCCTTGGACATATGAACACTTATCATATCTGTATCTGTTACTCCTAAGAAATAAGGTGTATGAAACAAAATGACACTCATAGCAAATGCTATCGATTTGATGTCCACAAATTGTGAGATAAATTTTTTTGATTCTCGACAGCCTTTTGAGAGATTAGCTATAAACCAGGGAAGAGTGTGCAAATGCAAGAAGAGTTTCTTGTGAGATTCCAACAGGATGAGGTTTAACAAGGCCAAGTGCTGGTCCTGCACTTTGGCCATACCAATCCCATGCAGCACTCCAGGCTGGGGACAGAGTGGCTGGAGAGCACCAGGCAGAAAGGGACCTGGGAGTTTGGACTGACAGGAGCTGAAGATGAGCCAGCAGTGTGCTC
>NW_008661126.1:0-12285 GCF_000695815.1 Acanthisitta chloris
GGGGAACACCACTAGTGACTGTCCACCTACTGGATGTGGCACCGATCACCACTACTCTCTGGGCCATCCAGCCAGTTCTTAACCCAGCAGAGAGTGCCCCTGTCCAAGACATATACTTCTTAGAAATATAGTAAGTGTCCTGGGTTCTTATTCATGGTCTTGGTGTTTCTATGCAGCTGATAGTTTAGCATAACAGTTCATGGGGTGACATTAATGTCATACACTAATAAATCAAACTGTGACAGGCAACTGCTGTCTTCTAGTGTTGTTGATTTTTGCTCTTTACAGCTTGTAGGAGATGGACGGAAGTTCAGAGGTTCTGGAGATTTTATGAAAACCAACACCCACCCCCTCAAAATGCTGTGAGACAGATGATGGAGACATTCAACTCTTCCTTAATGCTTGTCATCCATGGAACTAAGATGCTTTGCGTCAGCAAGATGATGTGTGCCAAGGGTGACTTTGCAACTGAGTCATGCCTCCAGGGGCAGCTGAAGTGTGGCCCTCAAAGGAAAGGTGGCCCATGTTTGGTTGACACAAAGCATAAACTGCATCACAGCTGTGGAATTTTGGACACAGGGGTGCGAATGGCTGCCTAGTGTAAAAAAAGAAGCTGGGAGTGTGAACCATGGCCATGGAAAAAAAAAAAAAGTGGTTTCCAAAAGGTATAGTAAGTCCTTTCCAGTGGTGGGTGTTGATGAGCTCAGCTCAGCTCTGGTCTGGTCATATGAACAGCCAGAGAGTGATAATGGTACTATTTAGAAGATTTTTATGCTAATGCTGCCTTCACAGTTAACAAGCTAAATCTGCCAACAACGAAGACTTTTGAATATTTACTACTTTACTTCTAAGGCAATCATTTCTGACAAGCTAGGAAGCAGCATTAAAGCACTATGGAAAATGGTTTATAATCCTCTTATATTTATCACTCATATTTCTGGGGTCAAAGATGATGTCATTTTTCTATGGTTGCCAGCAGCCATATGCTCTGCAATTACAAATACTACAAACAGAAACCTTCATTCGTAAAAAATCCAGATTTTTTTTGCAAGTGATTTCTCTGTGTGATCTTCCAGAATACCATTGTGTCCCTTATAAAATAAATACTCAGTATTAATCCTTTTAGCCTTGTTAATCATTGAAGAGCTGTGTAGTGCTACTGTAACTCTCCTAATTTGTTTTTTTTTTTCCCAAACTGCATGATAGGATGCTTTTAAAGGATTCATGGGCCCTATATTTTATCTATGTCAAGGGTGTTTTGTTTATAATAATTCATTTCCATTGTTAAAAAGGAATGATGGCAATGACAAAAATTATCTCAGTGTAAAGCATTAGTAAGATATCCTTGTTCTTTGCAAAATATATAATAGATTGTGTGTCAGTGAAGCAGACAAACAACTTCACTTGCAAAATCTCTATTCAACATAGCACTTAAGTATCCACCTAAGGCTCTTTGCAGTCAGTGCTTAAATTTAAATGTGCCCCGTTGTTTATTGAATCTAGTTAATCATACAACACATGAGTATATTTATTTAATAAGTAATCTTTTTTACCATGTGTTTTCCACTTCTGTAGCTCACTAAACCTCATTCACTTTGGTTCTCTCTATTATACATTTGTTCTTTTCCCAAATACTCTGTTTTAGGAAGGTCAGAGCCTTTTCTCATAGTGTGGCTTTTTGATTGCAAGAATTTGGTTTCTGTTTCAGCAGAATTTTTGAGACCTTGCAATGTTAAGTGCCATATTTTCAATCTTTTCATTTTAACTAGCATCCAGTAAAAGCTGTATTTATAGATAAATTGTGTGTAAAGTAAAGATGATCCTGAAGCAAAAGATAAATTGTAATTGTAAACATCATAATTTTTTGCTCTGGCTTTTACACAGTAGGTAAAAAGTAATTTATTTTGGAATTAATAATCCTAATTTCAAACAGGAATAATTTACATCAGTGTATACCATTTTATATCAGGCTATCAACACTGTATCAGCCAAGGGAATATGTATTTCATCAATTATTTGTACAGAAATTCTCATTCCAGACCACTCCTTAGAGGTTGTCTTAAAAGTGGTGATCAACAGACTGCATAGGGATATAGTCTTGTGCACTGGAGGAAGGGTAGACAGTTGGGATGGGGACACCACTGCTGTATGGGTTGTAGAATCAGGACAGACTTGCAGTATATGACTGTAAATGAAATAAGGCATATGTTTCCTTGTGCTGACAATGGTCTCTCCAAATATATCCAACCAGGATGCCCAGCTGTGGAGAGGGAGAGAGGGCAACCAGAACAATATTGTAAGAGGCACTGGGCTCCATTATGGCTGCATGGAAGTGGGCAAGAAAGAGTCCAGCTGCCTACATAGCAGCTGGCCCTAGAGATGCATAGCCAATAGCACAAGTAATGTCAGCCAGTTGAAAATGCAGCTGTGTGCCTAGAGCAGTAAGCTCTGCATTTCTTCTCTTCTGTCTGCTTACCCCACCACTGTTTATACATCCCCCAAAGCCTCTCGAACAGGTAGAACATCGTCCACTTGCCATAAAACTTCAAAAAGTTTGCATTTCCTCTTTCTCTAGCAAAAACTTCGGTGCTTTTTTAGTAAATTGGTTTGTTACTATACACCAGATCAAAATATTAATCTTGGTTTTAATCCAGGTTTGAATAAACTGCTTTTATATGCCCCTAACCTTCCATTAACATTCCTATATGTTTGGAGCAAGTTATCTTATTTGTAAGCTTTCAGGTAATTGCTGCCAGTCTGCAAAAAGCTGCAAAAATCAAGAAAAATATTGGCTTATGTACTTCTGCTGTAAGTGCTAGTGCTACACAGGGAAAACTTTGAATTCATAATTTAAAAATTTTTTTTAAATGTATAGAGGTATGATTTCTTCTCAAAAATAAAATACAAAATATATATTTCCAGAAAATCTAATATCAAGTCCAGATTTCCTGACTAGAATGCTACAAAAATAATTTCCTTCTTATTAACTGATACTGCAAAGAGTGCTGTTTCTTTTTAGGAAATATATATTCATTACTGAAAAGTGTAAAAGCAATCTTGAAGCATCAGCATGTCTGTGTATGTTGTATGTCTACATATAAACATAATTTTTATACTGCATTCTTGCCTAAAGGAACACATAAAAATAATGAAAATCATGTATTATCAGACATATCGTTAGTGTCACAGAATGGTTTGCATTGAAAGGGACTTTACAGATAATTTAGTTCCAACACCCTCCCATGGACAGGGGCACCTTCCGCTAGACCAGGTTGCTCAGAACTCTGTCCAGCCTGGCCTTGAACACCTTCAGGGATGGGGCATATACAACTTCTCTGGATGGGGCATATACAACTTCTCTGGGCAACCTGTTCCAGTGCCTCACCACCCTCATAGTAAAGAACTTTTCCCTAATACCAATTCTAAACCTACTCTCTGTTAGTTTGAAGCCATTCTCCCTTGTCCTGTCACTACATGCTCTTGTAAAAAGTCCCTCTCCATCTGTCTTGTGGGGTCCCATAAGGAGGTACTGAAGAGCTGCAATTTGGTCACCCCGAAGCCTTGTCTTCTCCAGGCTGAGCAATTCTCTTAGCCTTTCCTCATAGCAGAGGTGCTCCGTCCCTCTAATTGACTTGATGACCCTCCTCTGGACTCACTTGAATAGGTCAATGTCCTACCTGCGCTGGGGTCCCCAGAGCTGGACGCAGCTCTACAGATGGGGTCTTGACAGACTGGAGTAGTGGAGCAGAATCACCTCCTTTGACCCGCTGGCCACGCTGCTTTTGATGCAGCCCAGGACACCACTGGCTTTCTGGGCTGCAAGCACACATTGCCTGCCCATGTCTTCTGGGCTGCAAGCACACATTGCCTGCACATGTCCAGCCTCTCATCCACCAACACTTAGAAATCATTCTCATCAGAGCTGCTCTCACACTGTTCATCCCCCGGACTGTACTGATACCGGGGTTTGCCCTAACTCGGGTGCTGAACCTTGCACTCAGTCATGCTAAACCACATGAGACCAGTGGTGCCATTTCTTGAGCTTGCCAAGGTCCACCTGGATAGTATCACATCCTTCAAGTGTGTCAATTGCACCACTCAGCTTCATGTCATCTGAAAATTTTCTAGGGCTTCACTCAATCCCTTCATCTGTGATATTGATGAAGATATTAAATAACACAAATCTCAAGACAGAGCCCTGAGGGACAACACTTGTTACTGATGTCCATCAGGACTCTGAGCCATTCACTACTATCCTCTGGATACGACCATCCAACCACTTTCTCACTCGTCTAACAGTCCAACCATCAAATCAATCTCTTTACAGTTAGAGATAAGGATGTTTTGGTGGGTCATGTAATAAGGATGTTTTGGCTTTACAGAAGTCCAGATAAATAACAACAGTAACCCTTCCCTTGTCCACTGATGTAGTCACTCCATCACAGAAAGCCACTAGCTTAGTCAGGTAGGATTTTCCCTTGGTGAAGCCATGCTGGCTGTCTCAAATCACCTCCTTGTCCTCCATGTGCCTTAGCACAGCTTCTAGGAGGAAACATCTCATCAGGTCCCATAGACTTATGTACATTCAGGTTCCTCAGGTGGTAATGAACCTGATCTTTACTTACAGTGGGAAGGGAACCTCCAGTCCCCATTCTGCTGTCCTTCCACTTCAGAAGTGTGGGAAGAGAGGTTGTCATTGAAGACTGAGGCAAAAATATTATTAAATACCTCAGCCTTTTCCTCATCTATTGCACCAGTTTCCCAACATTCTTTATTGTAGGGAGTTACACCTTCTTTGACCTTCCTTTTCTGGTTAACGTACCTGTGGAAGCCCTTCCCCTCCAGTCCCCATTCTGCTGTCCTTCCACTTCAGAAGTGTGGGAAGAGAGGTTGTCATTGAAGACTGAGGCAAAAATATTATTAAATACCTCAGCCTTTTCCTCATCTATTGCACCAGTTTCCCAACATTCTTTATTGTAGGGAGTTACACCTTCTTTGACCTTCCTTTTCTGGTTAACGTACCTGTGGAAGCCCTTCCTGGTACTGTTTGCATTATTAGACTGGGTTCAGTGTGAAGCACTTTTCTTAGCATGAATCTATAAGCTTCTCAAACACTTAGGAGTGCTAGCAAGTAATAATCATTTCAGTGAAGCACTCTAATAAACTTTCTTTAAGTATTTCTACAGTTATGGTATTGCCATGCTTATTGAAAATCAATATTAGTGTTAAGTTGCATCCAATTTACATTGGGAAAATGCCCTATTGTTAATTTTTTTTGTTTGGTGAAGCAGAGATTGTTAAGCCTGTATTGCAGCACAGAATTTTTATAACAATGTAGTTAAGGTGTTCGTAATTCTTGCCATTGTATTGATCTCTTCTTTCTAATGTGTTGAAAAATAAGAGATATGAGTCATGCAGGCTGACATTTAACCTATTCCTTTATGTCTATGACCATCATAAGATTAGAATATGGATTTC
The DNA here is from genome assembly GCF_000695815.1 of Acanthisitta chloris. Classification (NCBI taxonomy): domain Eukaryota; kingdom Metazoa; phylum Chordata; class Aves; order Passeriformes; family Acanthisittidae; genus Acanthisitta; species Acanthisitta chloris. The sequence goes on from NW_008661126.1 coordinate 5,479, forward strand.
TATGCAATCACAAATAAATGTAGCAATTTGATGAATAGCTAGCATTATGTGATGTAAATTAGGACCCCACTCTAGAATCTGTAAAAATCACACTGCATTGATATGTAGTACACATAAACTCCTAATTCATTATAGTTAATTACAAGGAATCCCTGTTTTTCTGCAAAATATTGGAATACCTTGTACTTGGCTCTCAATGCAGTCATCTTTCCTTCTGTATTCTGGAGAACTCTTTTTAACTTTGCACCCTTGGAAGTTGAATTTTCTGAAAGAAAGTGTCTGGAAGACAATGGACAGTGTTGGTTCCCTGATTCATGGGAGAGGTTTTCCACAGCCTGGATCCGATGGACTTTTTTAACTTGATGAATTCTTTGACCTGGTGGTAAATGTTATGTCAGAATACTACCATTTCTGCCTGACACTGTAGAGCATCGGAGAAAGGACTAACAGGTGTATAACCTTGTTATGTGAATTAATCTATTCAGGACGTGTTGTTAAGATAAATGATAGCTGAAGTTTGACCAGAGTTCTCTTCCTCTCTCAGTAAATATTAAGTCCTCAGTGAAGTCAGTAAATGAGATACAGTGTCTGGAGAAAGAGATGCAGAATTGTATCTATAATTAAAACTACGGTATTGAAGATCCAACTTCATGACACAAAAAAATATTTAAACAAACTGAAATACTGGACTTCCTAATTATTAATAAGTAGGACACAAACTGCAGGAAATCCTTTTTTTCAAAAACCGGTAATGTTAGTCTTACAGTCTTGCAGAATACAATACAAAAGCAAAATGAAATCTAAACCTATTTTCAAAAATGAAATAAAAACAGAGCAGAGAGTTATGGGGATTAAATTTGCAAAAATATTTAATTCTCCTTTTTGCTATTGTTAGCACAAATAGAAATATTTTCCCTTACTTTTATGCATTAAGACTGTCTATATATGAGAGAAAAAGTCTAGTCGTGTTTTCTGCATTTCAGGAGGAATATTTGTTAAATTTCTGGCTCCTCATTATTTTGCAAACTGTAAATTAAGATTTGTTACGGTTAATGGTGCAGATACTTTAACTACTTCAGCTGGATGGAAATAACTTTTGCTGGTTTTTTGCTAAAAAATCCCATGTGGAGAATTGTATTCCAATCCTCATGCTGTAAATAGATTTCAGAGTAAGTCTCATCCTAAGTGACCTTTAAATTTTAACTCCATATATTTTTGTTTGAAATCTTTAAATTGTCTAGGGCCATCATTAAGCAAAAAGATGTCATGCTGCACTGAGGGAGTCAGATGTCTTGTAGAGAGGGGTAGTCAGCTTCAACTCTTACAACCAATGAACTGGTTCACTCCCAATATACCTCAGTTTCAAATGCCTAGCAGATCCATAAGTAATGGGAATGAACTGCAATTTTCTAAATTAAAAAAATGAAAAATAAACCTCAGAAGTAGTAATCTGTGCTGTTGGTTCAACTTTAATTGCTGAATACAGAATACGCACTCTTGTCCTTTCAAGAGATGTTAGTTTTTTTGAAGTGTTTGTTTTCTACACAAGAGAGGTATTTAAATGTCACCAAATTTTTTTTCAAAAATCCATTGGTTTCTCATTGTTTCTCTTCAGTAGAAAAAAAAATTCTAGAAAGGCATGAAAAGGTTGCGGTTTTCAACTAGGTAACTTAGTCTCTAAACCAATAATTTAAAAACCTTATGAGTGCATGGAACTTGATTGTGCTGTAGTCCAAAGCATAAGATTCAAGATTCTGCAACAACAAAGGAGGAATGACCTTTTAAAATTTTGTCAGTTTTTTAGGTCAAGGTGACATCAAAGCTGTCGCATAAGCTCAAACTAAGCTCTGTGGGTCACTGTACCCTCTTCTGCTCAAAATAGGTTTCTGGCTGAACTTACAGTCCTCAGTAATTGCAATAGAAGAGGAAGAGGGCAGAGCTTTTAAAGAACACTTAGTTTTCCATCTTTCCCCACTGAACCGTTAGATAATTAAGCTTATCAAAATATCTTAAATGTTTTCTCAGAATATCTGTCTGGCAAACTGATGGGAACAACTTGCATTATTAATGGAAAAATTGTGTATGAGAGCTTTGAAACATAAAGCTGTCTATTTCTGTTTCATTACAGGCAAAAACTAAATTAAAAATCTTCTACAGAATTTCAGAGGGCTTCTAGAATAGTCTTTCCAAATTAGGAAAATATTACTCCATTTTTGTGGATTGTCCAAGGTGCAATTGATCAGCTGTATTTTAGATATCTTTTGTATCCTTGGGTCTTTCATGTAAATGGGCAAATATAAGTAAAACCTTCTAAATGAGAAAATCATCCAGTGAAGCAGATGACATAGAGCTCCATGTTAAAACCCTGAAGAATCAAACCGAGTTTGAAAATATGGTTGCAATATGTTGACATATGTGTCTCTGAAAACTAGGCAAGTTAAAGTCTTCACTGTCCTTCAGGGTAGATGGTGGTTCTACAGTCTCCAAATAGTTAAATACAAGAGTAAAACAATCAGGACTGAAAATCTATTTCTACATGGGCAGCAAAATTGTAATGAAATTGATCAATGAAAAAGACTATCATCCTTGCATTTAGTTTAATTTATTGTCTCACAGTGAGCAGAACTTTTGTAACTAGCTTGCTGAAATTTGTGCTTACATGGGTTTTGTGACCTGTTTTAGCTCAACTGAAATACTGAGTATTCCTTCATAATGAAAAGATCCTTTTATGTCTGCATCAAGCAGACCCATCTCCTATTTGTTGTGTAGTCCATAAGACAGCTGGGTGTCTGTAAGCTGCCTGTACAATAAGAGCTGAGAAATGCTGATGCATGTGTGTCAGCCCTGGTCCCTGTATTTTTAACCTATTTCACCTGTCCCATTTCAAGAATAAATCCAGTAAAGTTGATGTGGCACAGGCAGCTCACACACAGAGCAAGGCCATGTCTGTCAGGGAGAAAATAACCAATGGAGAGAAGAGGCTATGGTTGCAAAACTGGGGTGGCACAGAGGTACTCTCATCTTTCAGACCCATATGGACCACTAGCAAAAACTCTTGCCACTGCAGGCAATCTTGTCCACAGAAATTTTGTGGTAGGATCACCAGGGAAATTTTCAGAGGGTAGTGGAATGAGAAAGACTGAGCGTCATGGGGCAGGTGATCTTGAAGGCAGGGAGGAAAGCAACCTTCTTTACATTTCCTAATACCATTGAGTATACTTTCTTTTATCTGCTGGAGATATCCTTTTCCAAATCTACTACAATAAGGTTGGTGGGAGTTTTGTTTGCTTGTTTGTTTATTTTGTTAAAATAAGTGACCTTGCGAGAGATTACTGCTAGACCTGAGAGATAACATCAATTTTCAAAACCCATTTTGCATGCTATTTCAAATAGCTGACTGAAAAGGAAAGATGCGTGAATGACATATTCCCTGTGACAGCAGTGGTGAATCAAAACCATAAGTGGGGCTGACATGAAAGCAGTAATGGACTTTGAATCAGACTGGGCATAAGTCAGAAGGTTCACGACCCAAAAATTGGTGCAAGCATTGCCTTTGATTTCTTCAAACTTGAATGTCAGATCTGCCAGTGCTGTATTTTATCTGCTCTCCCGCTCATGGGAAACTGTTCTATCTCTATGATGTCAGCATGAAATCATAGGTCAGCTTAGGTGCTCTTGCATGTGGAACATCTGGGAAACTTGCAATAAGGCATAAGCCCAGTAATTTTCATGTTCTTCTGCATGCTGTGAGCAAGTTTGTTATTCTCTTTAACACTCGTTTTGTGTACTGTTCCTTATGATCCAAAAAACCCCACCTGGTGTGGTAAAATAAAAGCAATAAAAGCTTTCCATGTTCTGATAATGCATCTTTGTTTTTGTGGGAGATTTTTTGTTTTGTAAGGGTTAAAAAATAAATAGGTCAAAATCTATTTTTGGTTTGGCAGAAAAAGTTAATAATTAAGCTACAAGTGCCTAGGAGAGAAATTTCTGCATAAGGAAAGTTTTATTTTATGAATTTTTTTTGTTGATGACTCTTAGCCTTGGATTCTGACCCTCATTTGTGCAATAGCAAGTATTGCATAAAAGAAGACGAAACTTCACTCTTAAGCACTTGTGATTCAGAAAATATGGAGATCTTTATTCCTGATTTAGTGGTGTCTGTCAGCTGAGTGGAATGTGAAAAGACTCACAGAAAATTGGAGGTGATCTCTTTCGCATAATCACAGGGCTGGAACTGGTCCACCTTTCTTTACCTCCTGCTATGACAACCACTAAGACAACTTAGTTAGGCACAGGTACCTTTTCGAAATGTTTCTCATATGTCCTGATGCTGCCAAAAACCAAGCGCCTCCTGTCATTCATTATAGTCTAACAGGTTTTGCTTGTGTAACTGCTCATTGTGGCAGCCTCTCTCATAGGCTTAACACTTTTAGAAGAACCATGTTTCACCATAGAAGAACCATGTTTCACCATATTCAAAGTAAACAAGTCCTTCTACAAAGAGACTCACTATATTTAATGTACATTTTCCTTTTTATAAATTCCCATATTTTGTTAACTGTTCTTTAGAGGAAGAAGGAATAAGTAATTAAATTTTTACTACTCCTCAGAACAGGTATCTTCATTTATATTGGATCAAAGGGAAATTTCCTGACAGTACTATAGCCTTGAAGACTTAAAAAGCTCATGTTTTTGCATTTATCACAATCAGTTAATTCCTGACAACTTGACAGGGGGAGACACCTCCAATCCCTTGGGTCTATAGTCCACTCAGAATCAGATCTTTTTAGCTGAAGGTTGTAAAAATCTCAGAATATAGAAAGTTGCATGCTCTTTTATAACTGTGATGAACAAGGCTAAGTCCTTTTTGACAGGGACTCTCATTTAACATATTTTTGCACGATGTCCAGGGCATCTCAGTCAAATCTTTTGGATAGTGAATTATGAATGATTAAAAATGTTGCCAAAATATGGTGAAAGCCTGCTGCCATTAGTTAAGTGGAGTCTGGGTATAAAATAAACAGTTGCAAGATTTAGGAGTTTTATTAGGTGCTTCTTTTATGTGAAAATGTGGCCATATTAAATTTAAAGGAAGCTTTGACTAAGTTTTTCTTAGAAATATTGCCTTTAGTGTATAAGATACTGCTGAGGAAATATATCAACCAAACATCCATCCCTGGTTACTTCATTTGAGTTGTTCACCAGAGAAAGGAGAGTCTGGAACAGGCTTCCCAGCTGGAGTACTGGTACAAAAGTGGTTTTGGTTATATGATGTGATATGATGGATTTAAGGGTGAGGTTATATGTCCGTCTGTTTCTCACCAATCAACTACGTATCTTTTCCCTTGTATAGGGTTTGCTAGGTCAGGTTTTGGTAGTTGGGGCCAACTACAGGGATGACACCTGTGAGAAGCTGATAGAAGCTTCCCCCATTTCAGGCAGAGCAAATCCAGCTGGCTTCAAGATGGAGCTGCTGCTGGCCAAGGCTGAGACAGTCAGAGATGGTAGTAACTCCTCCATGACAACGTATTTAAGAAGGAAAAAGAAGTTATTGCTCAGATGTATTTGTGGCCAAAGAGAGGAGTGAGAATATGTGAAAGGAACGCCTATACAGACACTTAGGTCAGTGGAGAGGGAGGGAGAGGAGGTGCTTCAGGTGCCAGAACTGAGATTCCCCTGCAGCCTGTGGTGAAGAACATGGTGAAGCACGTGATGCCTCTGCAGCCCATGGAGGGTCATGGAAGTGCAGAAATCCATTTGCAGCCCATGGGGGAAACCCAGGCTGGAGCAGGTGGATGCCTGAAAGAAGGCTGTGAGCCCATGGGAAGCCCATGCTGGAGCAGGCTCCTGGTAGGGACCTGTGGAGAGAGGAGCCCACAACTCAAGCAGGTTTTCTGGAAGGACTGGTGACCCTACGGGGGACCTACACTGGAGCAGGCTATTCTTGAAGGACTGCACCTTGTAGAAAGGGACCCACCTTGGAGAAGTTTGTGGAGAACTGATGCCCATGGCAAAGACACAAACTGAAGAAGTTCATAGAGGACTGTCTGCCATGGGAAGTACCTCACACTGGAGCAAGAGAAAGATTCCTCTTCCTTTTCCTAGCCTGGCAATTGTCACATAATTTTCTAAATAGTGGTTTGGGATTTTTTGTCCAGATTGTGTTTTCCAAAAAAAGAAAGTTCATCCAAACACTGGTAAGAGACAATGTACTTCCACTGACCTCCAGAGAGTTAGACGACCACTTGACTTTAGACGACCACTTGACTATGAGTAGTACAATACACTGTAATGTTAAAATGCAAATGAACAGCTAAACAAGCGGAGTGTGTGAATGTACTGTTCAAAGGGATCCTGGAATAAGTGTCAAATGAAAACATTACAAAAATATTATGAAGGAGAGAACAGCACCTCATTCATTGTCTAGTTAAATTTAATTTGCACTTTAAAGGGTCATTTCAATAGGCAAGGTCAAGGACAACACAATAGACTATTGTTACATGTGAAACCGAGCGTAGTTTATTAAAAACAGGTTACAGAATGGTCACAGATAATAAACATGAAGATGGACACATTCTTTCAAAAGAGGAACTGTATGAAGAAAAACGCTTATTTCATGCCCTCAGAAGAAAAGAAGTAATTATAGAGTATCTAAAAGACAGATGTTCCAAATCATGTAGCACCTAAAGGATGGGCAAGACATCAGACCCAGCCAGCATGGGTTTAGGAAGGGCAGGTCCTGTCTGACCAACCTGATCTCCTCTTATGAACAGGTGATCGGCCAGGTGGATGAGGGGAAGGCTGTGG
>NW_008661127.1:0-1562 GCF_000695815.1 Acanthisitta chloris
GCAACAAACTTGTTTGGACCTCTTGCTTTGTGATAAAGGTAGAGGAAAGGTGGTAAAAGTGGCTTGATAAAGTGTTGGACTGTAACCTGGGAGGAGGCATTGCTATTTTCAGATCAGCCTGAAGCCTGTGTCAGCATGGTGCTGGGACTGCTGTGTGTGACTGGCTGTGGGGCACCGAGCACAGAGTGGCTGGGGGCTGCGTCGGCGGGAAAAGGTCTTTGTGTGTGCCCAAATGAATGGGCAAGTCAAGGAAAAGTGCTTAAGTCTCTGTGGAGCTACCTGAGCTTATAGTGAGGAAGGGAGAGGAGGGGATCAGCCACTCTCCAGGTCACGTTCCTGTTCTAACCTTGTACTGAACTTGCTGGTAATTAAAAATCGACTTTAATAGTTTGATTTACCTCATTGCCACCCCCCAATAAAACCTGAACCCAAACTGAAACAGAGAGAAGAAAGGAGCAGATTACATCTCAATCTGTATCCTGTGCTTACAGGCACTGAAATTTTCCTTGCCCTGTCCCGTGGTGTCAGGGTCAGCCAAGTAAATCACAAAATTGCTCATAAGGGGTTTCTTTGGTTTACTGAGGGCTGTGCAGACACTGCCTTCCCTCTGCTCCTCATGACTCCAGGTTACATGACTGGCACAGCTTCAGTAAAGCAGCAGAACTTAAATGAAGGACGTTCACTGAGGAGATATGTTTACTACCTTGTTTGCACTGCTCAGTGAATTGCTGCCCTGTACTCTGTACGTGAAAGTGAAGATCCAGTGATTGTGACAACCTAGAAGGGAGGGACCAGTAGCCTTTTTCCCTGAGGTCTTGGTGGCTTCTGCATTTCCTGTGCAGGGCTCAGGAAGAGAAGCTGAATGAACTGGGGCTGGAAAGGCTGCTCAGCTGCTTGGAGGAGAGAATGGAAGGAGCACGAAGGCTTCATTAGGCATGAACTACTCTTGAGGTACTCACACTGTCTTCTTCTTTAAGGGGTCCTGTCTTACAGCCAGTCTGTTCTCTAATAAATTGCTGCTTTTTCTTCTAATTAAGTAGATATTTAGCAATGGGCACTAAAATGTTTGTGACAGAAGGGAAATGGTTAGTGTGCTGCACATTTTCTCCTTAAGGAAGAACAGTTGCTGTTTGTGCTAATGAACTTTTTAACAATGTAACACCCTTTATATAGCCCTGAGTGGCAACTTCCATGCAGCACAGCACTGCATTCACACTCCCTGTGTGACTGCAGAAACAAAACAGTTTCATCAAGTGGTACACTTAGATAAAACCATTTCTATGGTCTGAGTGACTTTTCCCACTTCCATTAACCATTTTCCCCCCTTCTCATAGCTCCTTAGCATATTTTGCCAATACTTGTTTTCCAAAATTGTCATCCTGTTGTGTTTGCAAATAAAGGAGAATTTGCCTGAGTGGTTACAAGAGAAATGTTTGCAGCTCTTCTCCTTTCTAGTGAGAATCTGCCACTGTGGTGGTGCTGATCATGTGTTTCTGCAGGCTGAAAATTGCTTTGGGGAAAACCAAACCATAACGTCTGGGCAAATAACTCTGCCAGATGTG
>NW_008661128.1:0-26454 GCF_000695815.1 Acanthisitta chloris
GACTTCAAGAGTTTTTTACCTTGCTTAACATCTCTCACATGTTGCAGTGAGACACATTTTATTAGACACTGTGACTCTTGCTAGTCCATTCAAAAAAGCCTTGTAATAGCCATCACCTCATGGAATGGTAGACAAAAGGTACCTTTTAAAAATGATGAATGAGAAAAGGAGAAAGAGAATATATCTGGACATGGTGAGAATTGAATTAGGGAATCTAAAATGAATCACAGACATGGAGAATTATGCAAGATGGATTGAGTTCAGTGGATTTGGAGAAGCTTATTACTGCCACTCATGCACAGATTATATTATTTTAAACACAGAATCTCAGAAAATGTGTTTTTAGAATTTTACTTCTACTTTAGGTGAGAAATCAGATCCCTCAGACTTCATCTTTCCTGGGAAATATGAACATTTTTTTTACAAACACCTCATTTATTGCCAATGGGCACAGACAAAAGTATAGCAGGAAAGAGACAGACAAAGACCTTCTGAGCTATAACAGAAAGGAATGTCAGGGACATTTTATGTTCAAATACAGGTAGGTTTCTCAAACTAAGAGTTCTCTTATGTATCCCAGCATAACCTAATAGTAATTAGCAATTACCTTACTCATATAATACTTGGAGTAGCACCAACCATACACTTATGCAGGCAATCCTGCCAACATACCCTTAATATCCAATAAATATGTGGTTACTCAAAAAATTCATAGGGTGAGAATCATCAGAGAGAATGTAGAGTACACTATAAAATAATTTCACAATTAACTTCAGAAAGGATAGCTGCTTTTTCAAGTTAATTTACTCTGTAAATGGAAGTTACTCTTATAAATAGGAGATGGTCTATTAGCCAAGATTTCAGAAAGAGCAGCCCTTTATGGCTCGTGTGCAGAGTTCCTCACAGAAACCTGTGCAGCCTGTCCAGCATTCCACATTAGTTCCCAGAAGACAATAGGGAGCCCTGGTTATTTATTAGCTCAAATTATTCATCACCTTGGTTGTACATGACTAGGTTCCCCTTGGGTGTCATAATAGTGTTTGAGTATGGCCCTGAGGTATCTGGTAAAGGAATTATTATTTCTTCTGCAATGCCTGAACGCCCAAATTCTGAGGATTGCAAGTATCTCACATGTTGAGTGTAAAGATGAGTGAAATTTGAAACTGTTGTTTGAAAATCACTACTATGCAGAAATTTAAAACCTAAATTCAAACCAGAAGTTTAAGGTAAAATCAGGATTTCCCTAGAGAAAATTTACTCTTTGCCAAAATGGTGATTTTTACCAGAAAAGTATTCTTTGTTCTGTTAGTTCTGGTGTATGGCTTTGAAAACAGGTCCTATCAGTGCTTTTTCAATCCTTTTGTAGAGTATGCCCAAAGTTTCATCCAGATTTTGTGAGTGAAAATTCTAAGTTATCATTTAAAATTCCTTTACCAAAGCAGGCTGACAATCACTGTGGGCAAAATACAAATGAACTATTGCTACGCTTTCTTCCAGCCCATGTAGTCTGTTCTAGTCGAATAAAAAGAGTGGATGAGCATAAAACTTGTCTTCCCTCTTTCCCATATTTTTTTAATGGCATAGGAAGCTAAAAAACATTTTTGAGAAGAAATAAAATAAAGCAAATACTGCAAGTAGCCTATTCTCCCAAAAAGTCTTCGCTACTAAAATGAATTTAAACACCGAACATCAAGTTTATATCACCAAAGTCAAGAAAAGTCAAGGAATCCAGAAAGTTTTCAACAATTACCGATCATATTCTATAAATACTCCATTCCTAATCCTGTTTCCTTGTTAAATGTGAGGCTTAATAGATTATTGATTGTGCTGTAAAACCTATACCATAAAATATACAAGATATGCGCAGTGGTAGCATCAAGGTTCCTCTTGTAGCATTAACTTTTATGTTTCCTGACTCTCTGGTTTTTAACTACAACCTTAAATGTTACATTTTTATACTAGCAGTTCATGTAGCTCTTACTAAAATAAATTGCACCTACCTTTAGCATTTACCAACAGGCTAGAAAAGTAAGACAACAGCCTTTTTATTCCAAATTTGTTGTGACAGTCATGACAAACATATGTATAGTAACAGTCTTACAAGCAGGATGCTTATCTGTTTTACTAGTTCAGAAAGGTCTGATTGATGTGAAAGACCAAGGTCTCTCTAAAGGTAATTTAGCCATTTCCATACAGTTTACGCTTGTGTTAGCTGTATCCTGCAAGGAGACTCCCAGGGGGATTTTCTCTGACCTTCCCTCTAAAAGGTAACATATAAGAGATTCCTAAAGGAACCATCATCTAACAAGACTAATGATAGCTTCCATGCCTATTATCATTCAGTGAGAGTGAAAGAGACTTTAAAAATGCAGTACCACATTCCTCCCTTGATGTTTCTCGTGATCTATTAAGGTATTAGATGCCAGATAAATTAATCATTAAAAACTTACAGTTAAGTCTTTACAAATAATAACCAGGTGTACTTTGATTATATTTTAGCTCACTATATATATATATATTTATGTATTTCTGTCACTAAGCACAAGTGATACAGGACAATTGGTTTATTCATGAGTAATGGCTAGGCAAAGTTCACAAAAAAAGACCTATATTCTTCAGCCTTTTGTGCATTAGAAAGTTAGGAGGATTACAGAAATCCATCCGTTCTTCAGTTCTGAAGTAGCTCATGGTTTGTCATTCAACTTTCCTTTCATGCTATTTTAAGGAGTGTGAGATATTGTGATGACTGTTTATTAGTGCATATAACCTACCACTTGATTTATTTTTTTCCTGATCAGTAGTACTTTGCTTAAAAGTTTCTCCAGTGCAGTTAGTACAGATAATTTTCTTGGTAACTAATGTTTATTGAAACAGTTTTTCTTCCATGTCTTAGTTTTTATAGCATGTAAGAGATGATCTAAATTTCTGTTTAAATTGTTGCTACCCTAATGTGATTATTGACTTATTTTTTCATTGTTATCCTATGTATTTTTTTAATAACAAAAAAGGTCTTTCAGAGCAGTGATGACTTGTTGAATTTCACTGTTGTCATAAAGATTTCTTTCTTTTCTTCAGGGTTTGCATTCAGTTAGTCCCATGGGTACCATGTGCCTCTGTTTCTCTAGTGACCATTTCTAGAGATTTTAAGCTATCACTTTAAAACAGGATGATTGATCTGTATGTTTGGAACTTGTTTCCTGATGTGAACTAGTTCAGCTCTATTTCTAGACCCCTATGTAAACATGCATTTGCACTGAATATGGATAACTCTTGGTGTTTCTTCACTGGAAAACAACATATACAAATGCATTCAACACAGTAAATATGTTTCCAAAAGCTGAAAAAATATTCCAACAATGTTGTGTATATTTTATTTTATAAACCATCATGTTCATATTTTTTTCAATATGAAGCCTTATGATCTGTTTAGTCTTATTTTATTAAGGGTCTTGATGGTTCTACATGAATATTTGGAAAAATTGTGCCAGAACCTGGATTATGCATTCAAACCATGGCACAACATTTCTCAGGTCTTTCACAGAATGATGTGCTGATATAGAAACATATAGAGACATAGTAGTATGCAGACATATTACTGTATGAAAAGACTATCTAGAGGTCTTTGTGATCTCCAGGCTATTTCTAGTAGACCTATGTCAGCCACAAATATAACATCATTTATGACAGTCTCTGCTAAATAATAAAGTGAAATGATGGTAAAGGCAGTAAAAGTACAGCCTGTTTTGGAAGTGGTTGCTCAGTAAGTAACTTGGGCAGAGAAATGAATCAGTGTGGAAAATGCCTTTGACCACAAAACTAATTTTTCCCCTAATCCACTGATCAGAAACATACAGGAACATGCTTACTATGTAAGGACCTGTAGTGTGCATGGCATCCTGGAGAGTATTGAGGAAGAAAAGATACACTGCCTCCATCTCTTTCATAGAAACATAGAATCAACCTGGTTGGAAGAGACCTCAAAGATCATGAAGTCCAACCCTACTGTGGTCACTAGACCATGGCACTAAGTGCCACATCCAGTCTCAGCTTGAAAACCTCCAGGGATGGTGAATCCACCACCTCCTTGGGCAGCACATTCCAATGCCTGAGCACTCTCTCTGAAAAAAATCTCTGCCTAATATCCAACCTAACCCTCCCCTGGCAGAGCTTGAGTCTGTGCCCTCTTGTCCTGCTGCTGGTTGCCTGGGAGAAGAGACCAACCCCCACCTGACTCCAACCTCCTGTCAGGGAGTTGCAGAGGGTGAGAAGGTCTCCCCTGAGCCTCCTCTTCTCCAGGCTGAACACCCCCAGCTCCCTCAGCCTCTCCTCATGGCACTTGTGCTCCAGTCCCTTCACCAGCCTCGTTGCTCTTCTCTGGATCTGCTCCAGCCCCTCAATGTCCCTCCTGAGCTGAGGGGTCCAGTACTGCACAGTTCTGGTTTGTCATCCATAATCAGACAGCATGACAGATGCTTTACTGTCACAAGTCTATCCCAGCCAACAGACCTTGCAAACTATGGTGCATGCCCTTGTGGCTGTGCCAAAGCTCTCCTTTGCTTTCCTCAAAACTGTGCAGAGCAATACCATCCTAAACACTAATGGCAAAGCCCCTAATGAATTTGGCAGAGGCAGTTCTAATTACATATCTACACCCAAGGTACCTACATCTATGATGTGACATGACATCTAATAGTAGTTTCCCTTTCTGAAGGTAGCAAAACTGAAATTGAAAAGAAAATGGAGAGATCAAATGAAGATTAATGAATCAATTAATGAATTTAAATAGCTGTAGTTTTTCCCCCTCACATTATCTGAACAAGATCTTTACTTACTCAGTGATCTTAGAGGTCTACTCCAACCCATAACCTGCTGAATAAACAGAAGATCTTAATATATTATTTTTAGCTGAAATCCAAAAAAATTTAGTGGTGAAAATTTAAAGCACTGAGTAAACCTGTCGGATTGGATTCTAATCTGTATGTTCATTGAAATAATTTCAGGTTTCACTTTTTCTGGTTTGAAGTATTTTGCTATTTGTTTCTAGGGTCCACAGCTTCTGCCTCACAGTAGGATTCCAGAACTAGTCTCAGTGTTACAGTAGTGGAAGACCTTATTAAAAAAACAAAATTATGGAGAATATTCCTGCCACTACCATTAATTTGTTACTATATTCACAGGAAACATGAGAAATTAGTGAATAAAATTTAAATGTTCTGGGGGTTGGTAAATCTCATAATTTGTACAAATCGGTGGAGAAAGGTTCTGCTCCAAACAGTGTGAGCTTGGTAACACAGAACATATCTGAAAGTTATCTATGATTGATTGATATGATTTAAGTCAGTTCTCAGGTGTAGGCTTTCTAGGAATTTTAAGGCTCTACCAGAGTAGCCATGTAAATATTTGAAAATACCTTTGCATGATATATTATGAACCACTTACACATCTCTGTCACTGGCAAAGGAGATGTGAAATCCCTTCACACAAGAGCTGGCCTCGAGACAACATTTAGTACATAAAGAGAGACACAAGACTCCAACAATTGTTATGTCACTTTAGAGACATTTCTCTCCTTTTTTCTAATCCATTCATTTAGACATCAAGTCGATTTGCTTTCTGTGGCACTGAAAATGTGTGATATACAAGGTGAACTGCAACTAATATTTACACATACATCAGTGGACTTCATGTACCCACATGACACACCTTCCCTAAGGGTAAGTTACCTTGTCTAGTATTGGTCAATAAAATGACCATAGCATAATGTATTTTTCATACTGTTGAAAAATAACACTAAAAACTAGGAGTTGTATAGGCTTTGACCCAAAAAAAATTCTTTACCTGGTGAATCTGTGAGACAAGAAAGCAAGATGAAAGATAAAATTACTCCTAGAATTTTGAGAGTTCTCACAACATAGTAATTTCACAAAAATGATGACATTAGTCAAAAGGGGAAACATCAATAATAGTATTTTTTGTTTCCTCTTTAGGACTCTTCCAAAACTGGAAACTAGCTTCATCCCATTTCTTTATGAACATTTGCATGATTAGGAGTCTGCTATTTTGGTGGCAAGGAGAACATCAGGGACAGATCAGAGATTAGGTAAACTGAAATACTTTTGAAGATTCTTTTCCATCTCTCTAGTAAGGGATACTCCTAAAAATAGAAGCCTTAATTTTATAATTTATGCCCAAGAAGGAAAGGGAATAAATGGAAAAGAATACCCATAGAGTATTAATCTGTTAATCTCCTTCAAACTGGATTCAGGTGTGATAGTCAGCTGTAATATGGCTTACTCTTAATTCTGCTAGGTGAAAGAAAAACTTTGGCTGTTTTTCCTTCGTAGAGAAGGATGCAATATAGTTCTAAATGTCTCAGAGATTATCACTAGAGCTATTACACATTGTCTATTCAGGCTGGACTCAGTACTGGGGAGACTCAAGAGGCAGTTGTGCAGGATGGTAAGGAACCAGAGACAAAGAAAATTCAGCACAGGAGTTTGATTTTGAAGATAGCACTGTATATCCAACATTTTTTCTGTTATTTCTATGCAAGTATTATGTTCATCAGTGAATTATTTTTTGGTAACCATGCTGCCCTTTCTAACATTTCTAATTTGGTTTCCTGAGTACCCTGTTGAAGACTTATGCTCAAATCCTATAAATGTAGAAATGAATATTTGCCCCTAGTGTCCATAAGTAATAAAACCCTAATCCTAACCCTAACCCTAACCCTGACCTTAACTCTAACCCTGAAAGTGGTAGAGGGGAGGATGATCAAGAAAATAACTTAAAAGCATATATTATGACACCAATTGTTTGTATGGTTTCATTGAGGTACTGAATGTGTTCACATGAAAGATGTTCACCTTCCTTCCTTCCTTCCTTCCTTCCTTCCTTCCTTCCTTCCTTCCCTTCCTCCTCTGTCTGCCTGTCTTTTTTTCCACAGAGCTACAAGTAGTTTACAGAAAGCCCTAGTTCACACGGAAGTCAGTGACAGAAAAATAAAACATTTTGATGCTACCAAAACCAGACTTTGATTTGGAAGTACCTGCAGGAATGTAATTATTAAAAAATAATTTAGAAATCTTTGCTCCAATAAAAAAATCATCAAGGGCATTTTACTATCTGAAAGATTTGATGTGACTAACATGTAATTATTAAATTAGAAACATTAGACAAAAGTTAAATGTCCCAAATGAAATGGTCCTGTAGACACTGGTAACTTGAGAACATTTCCAGCTTTAGAAGAAATATTTCCCCTTGCCCTTGGTGTAAATCCAGCAGTTTGAAAACAACAATAAATACTTTCAAATCCAACTGATTTTTGGTGCTCAATTTCCTGTGTAACCATTATGAAACTTCTTAAAGGACATGATTTTTATGGAACAATATGTACCAGCCATGCACTAGACCTCAAAGTATAACCATTTGGGCACATGAAAACCAATGCAGCCAAAAATTATTAGGTCATCAGAAAGAATTGGTTAAAGAGGGTTTTAAATTCAAGTTAGCAGAATTGTTGGTAACAGTAGCCCTTAACATCTTAAATTAGGTGCAAGAAGTCACTGAGTTCTGTTTTTGAATACACAGCTTAAAAGCAGGGACTAGTACCTACAGCATCTCCTTCAGTGATGCAGCCTGGTATCATTTGACCCATAGGCTGGAAATTGATTGCACTGAAACTGATGTCTCTGTGCATGTGAGAAAGAAGCAGAGGAAATGATGTGGAGGCTGTAAGAGCAGAGGAGACACAGCTACCAAAGCAGAGCCTGTGTGTCACTGTGATAAGTGTTGGCTTGAAAGGAGCCCACAACTGCAAACATGAGAAGTCCTTTCTGCTGCTTGATTCTTGCTCTCTTGATAGGAAATAGGTCTGAGTTCCTTTGGAAATAAACAGGATGACGTCCAAGACAGTGCTGATTCATTTTTTCCTCACAATAAAAAGCCCACAGGGTCCCGAGTATTGGCTAAATGCCTAGCTCAAACTATTTAAACTAATTAATATTCACATTGTATGATGATAATATGTCCCATTCAACTTCTTATTTACGTATATTTCTCCCTCAATGTGCAAGTAAATATTTCTCCATTAAAATATTTATTTCTCAATCTTTCTGTTGCTTTTTCTTACATGTAAATACACTTCACACAGGATGCTTTGGTACTTCTGGTGCATGGTTCAAGATGAAAAAGGACAAAATATCAGCTCATATATCTTAAGGTACCATGTTTTCATCACATTTAGAATAGGAGATAGCAGTGGTGTCACAGCATGTGTTAACAATTAGCAGATGATTCATTTTAGTAGCAGCTTCCCTGTAAAGGCTTCAGTATTTCTGAGCACAAGGACTGTGTCATTTGACTAATCTGTTTATTTTACTGTCCAAACCAATGCTTGCCCATCCTTTGAATTTCATGTTTGCATTCAGAATCCTTTTGACTGCAGGTTTGGGAAGTACCAAATGCTTCCCCATCTGGGAAGGTCATTTTAATCCCCAAGATGGACTTGCTGACATGAAAGCAACATATTTGGAATCACTGCCAACTCTGGGCTGGTCCTTTGCAAATGGCACTTCAGGCACAGGGCACGGGAAATAGACTTTTATTACCCACACGTCCCATTTATAGAAATGAAATTCGTTAGCAAAGCATATTATTCACTTGTTTTATCTATTTATTAATGCTATTTTCCTTTTGTTTTTCACCCAGTGACTTTACACTGGCCAGGAGGATCCTTGAGTAGGTTCCTGCCATCACAGCTGTGATGCTGAGTTACATACAGCAATGCTGAGTCCAGGCTCTCCCGAAGGGAGTGATATATAGGCTCATATCTGACAACAACAGAAAATAAAAACAGGGCTGTATAACCACACAGAGCAGGAGGTTGCCTCAGGCAGCAAAATATAATGGGCTGCAAAATGTTAAGAGACTGTTTACACACTGGCAGCCTATTGTGCTGCCCCAGCACAAATCATTTCATCGAGATAAAATTGCACTGAAGTATGGAACCATATAGATGTGTGGCTGTAGGGAGTATGGGAGGTGTCCTAGAGCTGCATGCTCTGATTTTCTTATCACAAGCAACCATGTCTACAACTTTACCTCAGAGGCAACACTTTCTGTCTTGGGTAGAGGTATCCACATATTTTTTCCAGCTGGGGACTTTGCTGCTTTTTTTGCTGCAAGCAGGAAGACCACATATAGACTGATTAGGGTGGAGCAAATTACAGCTGCTCCCAACTAATAGGAGAACTCATGTTTTAAAGCCACAGCTCCCACCTCAGCTTGATCCAAGAAACTCTGCTAGAATCCATACAACATATGGGATGCCAGGATCTTATCAGAGTGGTCCTGTGCACCACTCTGCCCTTGGCTGGTGCTAGCACTCATGGCTAGGACAGCTGTAGGGCCTAGAGAATATACAATGTTTGACAGGGTGTTGATATGAATATACAGTATTAAACCCAATGTCAAATAAGTGGTTGATGCTGCCCATGTAGAAGGAACTACTGTTAGAACAAGAACTGTCTTAATCTAAAGCCTTAATAAAGTTGTGTCCACTTGGAATTGGAATGTGCTGCCCAAGGAGGTGGTGGATTCACCGTCCCTGGAGGTTTTCAAGCTGAGACTGGATGTGGCACTTAGTGCCATGGTCTAGTGACCACGGTAGGGTTGGACTTGATGGTCTTTGAGCTCTTTTCCAACCTGGCTGATTCTATGATTCTATGATTTGGAGATACTTGCCTCCATCTTCAACAACTCTACAGCTTCGCTAACTATAAATTTCGTCAATACTTCCAACAATTTATCTCACAAAGTTGTAGGGGCTTTTGGGTATTGCAGTCAATGCTTATTTGATGGAGCAGTAAATCTCCAAAATTGCTCATAGTTTCTTGGTTCACAGTTTTCATTTTGTAGTTTAAAAAAATAAATTATATCTACAGCAATTTGATTAATAGGCTCAGGATAGTATTTTAACCTTTTTCTCTTTTTTTTTAACCATACTTTTTTCTACAGAAGATCCTTAATTTGAAATTATTTCAGCTTTCATACTCAGATATGCTTTACCTTACTAAGGGAGAAAAGGTGAAAGGTGAAGCTGACTTTGTAAAGGACTGGTTATCAGCTATAGAGCTAAGATTTTAATTTCCAGTGCAGAGAAACCTGAATAAAATGAAAAGGCATTTCTATAGCAACAAAAATAAGGAGAGCTTGATGACTGAGACAAAAATTTTCCATTAATATTTGGTTAAAATTTTTTATTGTTTTATTCAGCTATTATTGTGCTTTGTGTGTGTGATGATTTTCTGCAAACAATGGAGAAATTGAATTTGAATGTCACAAACAGAAAACCAATTTCAGAAAGATATGCATAATTCCAGACAGAAACAATCCTTTAAATTCACATACAGAAGTAGTTTGTGCTGGAAACTCTAGGGGGCTCATCCAAACAGGGGGAAAAAATCTGTAGTGTTCTAATTAACTTAAGTTTTGAACACTTTCATGCAGATGTATTGACATAGGAAGAACCCACTAGTGTAAATTTCCCTATGTCAACTTACGATTTATAATGTAAAACACAAGTGGTCTTTAATGTTTATTCTGTGGCTGAGAAAACAATTCATCAGTTATTTAAAAGTCTGGATTCTTTCAGCATCAAAATGACATGGGAAAGGTAAGATGTGAAGCAAAAAAACACCCTCCAAAGAAGCTTGAAAATGGAAGAGATGAGTGCTGAGATAAAATAGATGTGAAAAAACCTTCCCAGGCTCAAGTCTTCAGCTTGCTTAGTGTTTAGCTCCAAATACACATTTGCTTTTTCATTAATTCTAGAGGTCTAGGACTATACTAGCACATCACAGAATCACAGAATGTTAAGAGGTTGGCATGGACTATGAAGATCATCTAGTCCCAGACTCTCCTGCCATGGGCAGGGACACCTCCCACTGTACCAGGTTGTTCAAGGCTTTATCCAGCCTGGCTTTGAGCACTGTCCATGTTGGGGTAAATCCTTCACTTTGTATCTAGTGATCCTATTTTCTATTTATTCGTCATTACTTAAACCCCTCAAGATTCTTCCTATGAAAACTCACATCTTCTCATGTTCCTGGATTCTTAAGTTTCAGAAAATCTTTGAAGTCCTTTTCGGCCTGTATTCTCTAACAAGGTAGCATGAAGGAAAGATATATAAGAAACAAGTTAAAAGAAACAGAATTGCAAAACTAAAAGTACATCAGCTTTCCTTTCTACCACAGGATAGACTTTTTAAATCTTTAAACACAAAAGTTATACATAATGCAGTATGATATAATATAAATGCTTTATCTTCAACCATTCCAACCTCTTAACATTCTATAATTCTTCTCTGTTATCAGACAATGCTGATAATCCTATGTCTAGTTTTACCTAAAGAGTATTTAACAAATTGTATGAGGGCTTTTTCCCAGCCCCCTCCCTCCTTCCTAACACACTTCTCCTCTGAGACTTGAAGTACAATTTCACTCATTATCTGCTGTCATATTTCATTAGAAGTTACAGCTGAGTATTTTCTGTGCTGTTTCATGAGACAGGAAAATTATGGGTTTGCATTATCTTTTACATTTAATAAGAAATGGAACATCTGTATGATTTAATTTGACTTTGACCCTAGCTCAGTGGAAATGCTTAATGTTGTGTGTTGGTCTTTCGGTGTGAGAGTGGACCTGGGTCAGAGGTGGGTCTGAGATCAGCTGCTCAAAACTTACTGTTATAAAATTCAAAAATGCTGTGAATGCAAAGACTTCCTGTGACTCCTGAGTAAATGCTCAAGCCGTGCTGGAACCATTGTTTTGGTTATTCCTCATTTCCAGAACTTGCAAGGAAAGATGTTAATGAGGAAAACTGAATAGTTAAGAGGAAAATGAAGCTGTACAAGGGCAACAGAGCTTTAGTTTTACTTGTATTTCAAAATGAAAGTTCATCTGAGCTAGACATTTAGTGTCTAGCTTTCCATTGCATGTGTCTTCCTGAATTCTGCTTAGAGACTGATATAACCAAGCCCATGTCCATATAAACATCAACAGAAATGCATGCAGAAATGTGTGCCTTTACAATTTGCTTTTAGATGACTCTGGTTCTTTGTTTTCACAAAAAAAATTCCCCTCAGACCTAGCTTTGAGATAAATAAACAGTGTTAAAGATGTTCATTTTGCTCATTCCAATATAATAAAAATAATAACACCTCATTATTTTCTTTGGAGGTTGATAACTGGATCCAGATCACAGGCACTGTAAGTCTTTCCCTTTGATGACCTCTTGGGTTTTTTACTTATTCTAGCTTTTGCTTTTAATCTCCTTCCATTTGTCTATGTTTTCTTCCTCTCCTGCCTACCATTTGCAATGAGAAAAGAACACACACTCAGAGCCTTTCAGTTAATAAACTTGTTCAAGTTCTTTCCAGCAAAACCTCCCAAATTTTTGCTTTGGATATATATATTCGAATTTCAAATCTGAATTCTTTCTGTATATCAAATTGCAAAACATCTAAATTGATCCCAGATTAATTTTTAAATTCAAGTGCTCATTTATGATGGAAAACCTTCATGCAAGTTTAATTTTATTCTTAATTAGGAGATAGAATTGTATATAAAATCAACGTTGTGCCAAAATATGCCTATGGAGTGCCAACTTTAGAATTTTATTTTAGTCACAGTGATGTCAATTTAAACTCTAAAAAGAAAAAAAAACCACCTTTGCATTTGTACTGGAAAAAGAAGGAAAGAGTTTTAAAAAAACCCACAGTAAACCAGTAGGTTAGGAAAAATAAAGTATGGCAAACCTAGACACTGTAGGAAACAGTACAGAAACATGAAAAACAATTAATGTCACATACCTATATCGAGATGCACTGAACTGCATCTCTCTTTCTCTACACACTTAAAAGCAGCACAGATGACAATAATTTATTGTATTGACTTAAAGACCAAGGAAACAATTCCCAATCTTGCAGACCTTGAAAAGGAAGGATATATGTTACAATGCTACAATGAGGACAGATTATACTTAAATGGCTCAAGTATAGCTCACTTCTTTTTTCAAATGATAATCTGATACTCCTAATTCTTGGCACTTTCAACTACTTATAAAACACGTGAGAGAAATGAAATCTTGGCTGTGCAAAACTATCTACCTACCTTTTGGCCGGTTTGGCCTCTTGTGTAGGAGGGAGAGTGGGGGCAAGCCAATGGGCATTCCAAAATATCCAAAACTGGAATAAATGATAGTGTCAATGTTGTAGTGGAAGGCAATGGAAAATTACACCAACCTCAATGTTTAAAAATATATCAGTGTAACAATCTACTTTTTTATAGGCAGCATATAAAATGGAATTTGAAAATAAACCTTAAAAGTAACATAATAAAAAATACATTTCAAGCAAACTAATCCAGGAGTGGAGAAAAAAATGGTATTTCATTTGAATGCAATGAAATCTAAATAAGCATCAGCATTACTGAGCTCTGAAACATCAATGTTTGCATAAAATACAAAAGTATTTCTACTGCAAATGGAGAAGAAAGAAAAATGAACTCAAACCCAAAAAAACCGAGTGCTCATTCCTCTGTATCCTACCTTACTGACAGTGCAATTTCAATTTAAAGACATAGAGTTGCAAGAAACAAAAGCTCATCCTTGTAGATATAAAGAACACAATGTTAACAACCATATCATATTTGTATACGAATGAAAAAATGTACTGTTAAGACAGAAAGAGTCAATGAAAGGCCAAATGTAAATTGAGAAGCTGAGGACTGCAATTTAAACCCCTGGAGAGATCTCCACAACAGATTCTGCATGGAAGATGAAGGGATAGCCCCAAACTACATCAGCATATTGTTTGTTAATTGGCTGCCATGTGCAGCAAAATCTTTTTATATTAATCCCATAGCAGATGCTGGTGAATATTCAGTGTAAAGTAGAGAAGAGTTCATGTTAGCGTTCCCGGAGCTGTGATTATAGCCCATAGAATCATGGTTGTAAATGGCCTCTTGGGAAAATCTGTGTATAAAAGAAGGACTCCAGATTGAGAAAATAAATCATGATCAAATATTATATAATTTACAGCATTTGCTAACTAAGGGAGAACATTAGGCCATTAGTCCATGTAAATAGAAGAACAAATGAACAAAAGTGATAGCCAAGGGCATATGAGCATTCAGTTTAGTTTTCTATTTGATATGATCAATACTTTGAAAAAATTCTATCTTGACTTTTGTCTTTGAGTCCTTTTCCCGAGTAAAGGTGGTATGAAGATGAGAGGCAGTGCTGTATTACTAACTGTCAGGATTTGTGTGCTGTGTCAGCTATCCTAGACAAGCTACAGTGCTATGCCCCTACTCCTGCTCCAAGAAGCTGAGCAGCTGCTGTTCTCACAGCCAACCAAAATAACTGCTGCCACAACAGGCAACAAAACCAATGCTGTGGCACCTGCTGCCTTGGCCAGCTGAGGAGATGGTAGACTATCATTCAAGCCAGGGGCAATTGGGCCACATAAAGCCAAACATATACCCTGACTTGCTCAGCTGCTGCCCCATCTAAGCACAGCCATGTGCCCATGAGACAGCTTCCCTCTCTCAGTTGAGGCCCTCAGGAAACATCATTTGAATATCTTCCTCCTGCAAAGGAAAAAGAAAAAGCAAGAGGTCAACCCATGTGACAAAGAGCAGCTTGCAGGACTTCAGTGGGACTAAAAAGGCTGTAAGTGCACACTACCATGAGCTGCAGTGTGTGTTTGCAGCCCAGAAAGCCAATGGAATCCTGGGCTGCATCCAAAGGAGTGTGGGCAGCAGGGCAAGGGAGGTGATTCTCCCACTCTGCTCTCGTCAGACTCCATCTGGAATACTGCACACAGTTCTGGTGTCCTCAACATGAGAAGGACATGGAACTGTTGGAGCAAGTCCAGAGGAGGCCACGAACTTGCTAAGAGCACTGGAGCATCTCCCTGTGAAGACAGGCTGAGGGAGTTGGGGCTGTTCAGCCTGGAGAAGAGAAGGTTATGTAGAGACCTTATAGCACATTCCAGTACCTGAAAGGGCTCCAGGGAAGCTGGAGAGTGACTCTTTGTTAGGAGCTGCAGTGACAAGGGACAATGGGTACAAATTGAGAGAGGGGAAATTTAGGCTAAATATTAGGAAAAAGTTTTTTGCTGTGAGGGTGGTGAGACATTGGCACAGGCTGCCCAGGAAGGTAGTTGATGCCCCAGCCCTAGCAAAGCCAGGTTGGATGAAGCCTTGAGCAACCTGCCCTGGTGGGAGGTGTCCCTGCCCATGGCAGGGGGTTGGGACTGGGTGATCTGTAAGGTCCATTCCAACCCCTAAAACTCTATGATTCCATCAATGCCTGAGCACTTTACATGTCATACCGTGCAGTCATGACACTGATGGGCTCTGAAGGTCCTGGTGTAACATTTAGACCCACACAGGTTTGTTACCTAGTTCAATGTCCTTAAAAATTGTTTCTTATGAAAGCAGGGGAGTATGACTACAGTGTCCTAGATTATGTCCTCAGTTGCTCAGAATCAGAGGGATGTTTAGCACAGCCCTCTGATGGATGAAAGCTTCTGTCCTGCATTCAAATCTTAGTAACTCTACAAATTTTTGAAGTGAATATAATTAAATTCTTTCTGTTCTTACTGTTGTGTGGAAAGATAATTTTACAGCATATAAAGTAATGCCTGACTCCTTCATTTTATTAGAGTGACAACCTACAGGAGCAAGTTCAGAACTTAAACTTCCCTCTTAAATACTTCAGGTGAGTCACATACTTTTCTTTGATCATATCATGGCTTTAGATCTTCAGAGGGCCTAGAGAGGGAGTTCATTTAAAGGGAAATCCATAAAATGCCATAAAATACCATTATCATGGTTATAGTTTGGTTTTGAGCACTACAAATCAGAATGATTAACATGACTGTATTTTAAATGTTCTAAAATTATTCAGGACATGGGATGGATAAAATCTAGAAATAAATAAAATCTTGACCTTGATGAGTTTGGCTGTCAAAATATTCAAAGAGCTAAAGAACTTGAAAGGGAAATGTAAAGTCTTGCATCTACTAAAATAATTGCCTTGCCATAGACTGCCTAGTTTTCTTTTTTTTTTCCTTTTTGTGAATAGGAGAAGCAGAAATATAGACAGGATGAACATGGGAAATATCTTCATCTGAGGAAATGATGTGAAGAGACGGAATCAGTAATCGCAAACTTAAGAAACATATTGAAACATATTGAAACAAGACTGAGCCCGTTCTGCATGCACAGCTTCACACAGACCTAACTTGAAAAAATAGCCAGGCAACATGATGAAAATGATGGAAACCAGGACCAGCATCAGCACTGAAGTGAGGAGTTCCTTGTGGAAGTTGTTCGCCTCTATAAGGAGCAGGATTTTATTAACTAAAAAGAATAAGAATTGAACTTACAATTCAGGGCACAGGTGAAATTGTGGAAAAAAAACCCACCAAACAAACCAGAGATAATTTTGGATTTCGTCCAGTATTTTATTCTAGAAGGAGTCAATCCAAAATAAATATCATTGTCCTTAACTCTAGAATGAAGTGGGACTTTTAGATAAAGCAAGTTTTCATTAGAAACTCACAGCTTCTCAAAACCAGAATGTTTTGTGAGTATGCAAAAGGCTTTCAATAATTTCTGAAAGAATAGCAGTAGAATTCCTGTCAAGCTGAATCTGAAATCCAGCCAGCTTTCCTGGTATGTTAGCTGAGATGTCTGGGATTTCTGTCTCCCTGACACAAAGTTTAGTGTCTGGGTACCGAAGCATCAGGTTCGCACCCTGTGAAGCTCATCCCTCTCTGTTCTAGAAGGACTGGAAACTGAACTGAGATTAGATTTTCAGAACAAAGTTTTCTGATTATGTAAATATTGATAATATTTGGATTTTCCTCACCATGGAAAATTTCCAGGGAGTTTGTCTCTCCAAATTTCCCTGGAAAGTAATTTGTTTTTTCCTAGAAACTTCTGCTGAATATGATTTTTTTAACCAGGCCCTGTAAGAGCAAGTTTCAAAGCATATCCAAGAAGAGAAGATTGCCAAGCTGTTGAGATGAATGTTGCACTCTGAAGGGTGGTTTTGAGGATGAAAAACTGTTCTTTTTCCAGCCCTTAAAGTTTAAATCAGTTTTTGTGATACAGCTGACTGACGTCGTGATACATTTTCCACCACCTGAGATTTTGCTTCTGATATTCGACACTGCAGAACTCAATGGAGATATTTTGACACTTGCTAAATGCACATGGCCAGAATAGGGAAAAGTTGGCCTTGTTACTCTTCTTGGCCCCTTCTGCCTCGCTTAAGCTCATTTATGATCTGAATTATTTCTTCAGGAACCTATATTGCTTCACAGAGCAAATCTACCTTCCACCCTGGAGTAATTTGTTCCCAGTGATATTCATGTACACTTGTTCTGACTCTTGCAGCTGAATTCACATAGTACTTTTTGTTCTCCATGTATAGCTTGATTTTCTTTTCAGATCCATTTTCTCTCCATATATTTACCCATACTCAATTCTACTTTTCAGATCATTTTTATAAATACATAGTGAACACACCATATGAAAAAGTAAACATTTAGCATGACTTGGTCTAAATAGAGCCCTGTGGTATACTTTCATTCTAAATTTAGGGAATACTGTGGTGAAAGCAGTGCCACAGAAGAGTATTTGTTTACCTTTTAGAGGCGCCTTGGTTATTTAAGTATAATTAAGTTAGACTCTTTTTTATAGGTTTTTGTGCATCACTGGAGAGTAGTATGGGCCTAACAAAATTAACAACAAACCCCACACATTTTTCACTATGCTTTAGAAAGAGGTTTTCCCCCACACTAAGAAGAAACATGGCACATTCTTTTATCATGCTTCAGTTTGGATGGATTATTTTCACAGCTACAAGAAGGGAAATTGTAAGAAATATGGGTAATAATCAGTCTATGGCAAAATGGAAGTAATTTGAGACATGATCGATTTATTACTAATATTTATTCTTGTGGAAAAGCATCTTTTGGATTTTAATTCAATATACACTTTGCAAACGCTATTTGACTGTCAAAATTTTCAAAGGATGTCACTAACTGAAGAACCGAAGCTGGCTGAATTATTTTCTTAGCAACATTTGGCTAGCAAATGATTTCCATACCAGCCATGCTCTCTGGAAACAATTTTTCTCTTAAGTATTTGCCAAAATCTTTTCTGTCAATAATTTCAGAAAATTTTTTTCTATTTTTTTCCACAGTGCTAAATTCCTTACAAGTCTTATGTGACTGATCACTTCAGACACAGAAAATTGTTTCTGACATATAATTCTAACTGTATTTTTCTCTGCATATCTAAAGGTTTATTGAGGGACCTTTAAAAACATCACATATTCTAATCTATTTCTCATATGAGTTTTTAGTAGAACAATATATTTGTATTAAAAAATGAGCTTTATGATTTGCAGCATTTCAGCCCAGCAATGAAGAGACACAAAAGAATCAAACACCAATAGCTCAACTGGAAAGAAATTGCAGTAATGCAATTAATTCAGATCAGGATCATACTACCAATGCTTCTTTTCCTGAGTTCATAATCACAACTAAACATTTCAAAGAAGCTTAGCAGATGAATGAGACTCTTATTTCTATGATTCCTTTCCTATTTTAACTCTAAAAATTTGATTCTTTTTGAGCCTGAGGGAAAAAATCCTGAAAATTTATTGAGCTTTTAATTTTGAGTGTGTACAAATATTAGCTGGCTTTTGCATTTTTACTCATTTTTGTTTACTTTTAAAAGACCTATAAAATAGCATAAACTATTTTTTCAACAAATTTTAAGATGCAAAGTATTACAATTTAAGTCACTCTGTGTTTCCAACAAATTGTGTAACAGAACCTGTCAAAATTTTCCTTCATGCCTTGGCTGATATGACTATAATCTGGGGTTTTTTTTAAGGCAATCGGTGGACAACACTATAATAATCAAAATTTATGTGTCTTGGGTAGGAAATATCCCTGCCTGAATCCCTTATCTACCTGACATAGAGTCTGGTCTGAAAAAGTAATAGAATTTAGAGGTTGGAATAGATCTAACAGGTCATCTAGTCCCAACCCCTGCTCTGGGCAGGGACACCTCCTCACTAGATCAGGTTGCTCAAGGTTCATCCAACCTGGCCTTGAACACCACCAGGGTTGGGGCAGCCACAGCCTCCCTGGGCAACCTGGGACAGTGTCTCAGGTTTCCTGTATCACAGGAGACCAAGTCAGACACTGGACTTGTAAATACTTCAGTGTCTCTCTAACTGCAGAAGCTGCTCTGTTGTTAAAACTCATGCAGTTGTTACAATATTTAAGAACATAAGAATGAACATGATGGGTAAGGGCAAAAGTCCACACAGCTTTGTGACAGTGACCAGCAAGGGACATATCAGAGAGCAGTGGAAGTACAAAACAACCTTTCACTGATAGTGTCTCCTAGTTCCCAAACTGATATCTGGAGTCAGAAGTGGTATCTGGTTCGTGTCATTTAATAGCCCTCAATAGAGTTTTATTCTTTGATTTTGTCTGTCTTTTTGATCTAATTTATACTTTTTGCCTGTGATTTTTGCTTAGAAATAAGAACTTCCCTTGGTTTCCTTTCTACGTGCTATCTGATAATTTCATTTGGTGTCTTCCACATCCTGAGCTATGTGAAACATTGAATAATTATTTCCCGTTCAGCTTCTCTCTGGCGTTCAGGATATTATATCCTTATTTCATTTCCATTGCCTGCTTGGTTGAGTCATTTCCAGACTGATCTGCTCTATTTTATTTACTTTCTTCTTATCTCCTTGTCATCCCTTTCATCCTTCTCTGTAATGTTTTTACTGTATCCCACAACTCCAAGAAATGTTAAAGCTTTTTTTTGCTTAGTTGACTATTCCTTCTTCATAATAGTAGATCTTAGCACCCTGCTTGTATTTTGACCACTGAGAATTACGGAGCTGATAAAGTCAGAAAACTATCCATAGTGACTCCAAGATCCTTTTGATGAGTGAAAGTACCAAATTTATAGTCCATTGTCTGGTCCCTGGCTGAATGCTTACAGTTAGTTTTCCATTAGTGCATTATTTTGCACCACTGACATTGATTTTAATCTGCCATTTCATCGCCTCCTCATTCAGTAGTTTCCATCAATTCACTTAGTTCTCACTGCCACACACTGAAGTTGTTACTGTAGTGCTCACCCTCCTTTTTTGCCCATGTATGAAATGTTAAGCACCATATGCTGAAGAGCAGATCCTTGAGAGAAGCTGGTGGTGAGTTCCTTGGTATAAATTCTGATCCCTTGGGTGGCAGATTTTCTCCAGACCCTGAATGGGGAACTTGGCTGAGAACCCTCTGGGCATTGACCAGTTAAGAGTTCACAGATCTTGCTATGCAGATAGACCAGAAGTCCTTTTTTAAACCAGTGCCTTGACAGGAGCTATATCTTTGGCTGTAGCTCTCAACTGCCATGACCACTTTGAGATTTATTTAATCCAAAGATAACAACTGATCTATCACAGTGTTAACCACCAACAAGGAAAAGGTAAGTGTAGTTTCAGTTTTAACCATACTCATGGGTAAGTAATATCAAAATATGACCTTGTTTCTGATGGAAACACAGACTTCTAGATTAGGGGACTGAAGTGGGAATGAGTACAGAGGGATGGACTGCTGGGTGAATTCCACTGATACTGGTGGCCAGGACAGCTCACATGGGGAAAAGCTCTTGTAACTAGCCCAAGCAGGGAAATATTTAACTTGGTGTTTGCATGGCTTAGATACTAAAGTGATGAGGCTGAAAGGCACAGAACAGCAGGCTTCACTAATTCTGGTGGTCCTGGTGTTTGCATGGCATAGATACTAAAGTGATGAGGCTGAAAGACACAGGACAGCAGGCTTCACTAATTCTGGTGGTCATCAAGCTATTTGTCAAACAGTGACTTTGCTGATTTACTCTGTGTTTGTCTAATACATTGAAATGTAGAAATTATACATGAAGATTGTACACATTGCTATAATAGTCATGAGGTGTTGAATATTCTAACAACAGGCAAAATTTGCTGATTTATTTTTAAATTTTTAATAAATACTTAGGCCTAAGGAGCTTAGTAACATAAATTGCTAGTTTTCCACCTCCTTTTTCAGAGGAAAATGAATTATCTGCTGAAACCAACAGCAAAAGGGCCTTCACCTTATCTGGGCTGACTGTGAAAGGATTTATAACAAATTGTTGTCAGAGCATTGTGACCAGCATTGAAATAAGTATGCTTGCTTGAGCTTTGTGTGTGTGTGTCCCTAATCTTGATGCTAAGATTGAACAGCTGCTGTGTACCTGTAGGTAGAGTGTGTTTGCCAGGGTAAAACAATCTTTCTTTTCTTGCACTTTCCTCTGCTGGAATGAAGCCAACCAAGTTCTGTAGAAAGAAACGGGAAGAAATGAAAATATGTAAATCAACATCCAGTAAGGGGCTTTATTGTGTGAGTAAGCTACTGCCATCCCTCTCTAACATTATTCTCTCTTTAGTGCTAAAAGAAATGAGCATGGGGAGTGGAAGCTTTTACTCTTACAGTAGGAACTCTGCATTGTCCTGACTAAGCCTGAGGTGGTAATCAATATCTCAGTCTTTGGCAAGCTGTCCAAAGACTTTGAGAAACAGATCCTAAGTCCTGTGAAAATATTTTAGATGCTTGTAGGGAAGTAAGAGTGTAATAACTGCAGATTCATTGGATCAAGGGGAGAAAAAACTCAAATAACTTCACTGGAGGTAGCAAGGTAGTACATAGCAGCACTTCTGAAAGTGGCTTGTCCATGCAGACACAACCAGAATATACCTGAAAAGAACAAAATTCTACATATTCCATGCTGTAAAGTGTATGTTTCCTCTGTGTAAAATTTTTGAAAATAAGGAATAAAATATCATCATTTTTATCTCTGGAAGGGACAACTTCAAGCAAAAAAAAAAACATACATAATAGAAAAGCTCTAGTAAAGAAGACCTGGAAGCAGTCTAACTGAAGCAGTTCAGAACTCCAACGTGTATAAAAATGCTTTATAATGAGAAATGAACAGCTCACAAGAGCTTGTGTGACAGGAATACGCCTTGCAATTCGCTGCAGCTAGAGCACATGGCTGGGAGGTCAGACACTGTCATTCAAACTCCTGTGAGGGACATCTGGGCTGCTGTTTTCTCCACCCAGCTGAGGGCTGTCACCACTATGGGCTACATGATATTCTGAAGTTGCTCTCTTGTTAGAGCCTTTATACAAAATGTTGAAGAGCACAATGATGCTTGGCATCATGAAGTGAATTCTAATCCCTTCAGGTAAATGGGAAATGAAATGCATACAGTGCTTACAGCTGAAGTTGCTTTCTTATTGGAGCCTTTATACAAAATGTTGAAAAGCACAATGATGCTTGGCACCATGGTGTGAATTCTAATCCCTTCAGGTAAAAGGGAAATGAAATGCATACAGTGCTTACAATTGGGGCAGAGTTCAACAAGATGGAAAAAGTCTGTCCCTTCCTGCACTTTTGGTTCTCATATTTTGACTTAATTTCTATTCTTCATTTTCTGTAAATTATTCAATAAATTTATCTTTAATTTGTAGATAACTTTGGGATGACATGAAATATTTTAACATACTTTTCCCAAAAATTGTTTTCTTTGGCTCTAGTTATCAGCATAGCAAGAAGAGTGACCCATGAAATCAGCAGTGCAAATCAGGGTAACCAGATAACATGTTATCTAATGGAATGTAAATATGAACAGCAACTGAAAGACTGGAAGGAGTTATGAAGTTGTCTGTCAACCAGTACAGATGACAATACACACTGATACCAGAGGGAATGCATCACTAGGAACTGCAGGGTTAAAAGATGACTGTGGGAATTTTGGAAGAGTTTTGAGAAAGAAATTGAGATATTAACCATAGAATCATAGAATGTTAATGGGTTGGATGTTAAGGTCATCTAGTCCCAACCTTTCCTGCCATAGGCAGGGAAAAACTTACATGAGTACCAAGGCAGGAAAAAACCAGACAATCATGACCATTGAATGTGATGGCAATTAAGGACTACTGAACCACAGTCCAGGGGAATGGTATGTGGCAAGCAGTATGGATTGTGTCTGATCACAATGATAGTTAATCACCTTGGAAAATGATCAGAAACAGCCATGGCAGCATCAGACTAACCATAAAAAAAAAGGCTAATGCAGTCATGAGTCTAACTCAGCATGTGGTGAACAAATTGAACACAGGATGGGAAAAAGAATAAAATGAAGAAGCATTGTAATAACTGGTATTACTCCTAGAGGCCTGAGAAACGGGGAAAAAAAAAAACCAAAAAACCAAAACCAAAATGACGTGACAGATGAAAGGAAATTTGATGTAATCGATATTTTTGAAAGGTAACTGGAAGATTCACATACCTGGACAGTTATGAGTCCTGGTCATATTCTGTTCAGGAGGTTGGCATACATAAAAGTAGGTGCTGAGCAGATCTTTTATTGTGGGAATGATGTCACCTATTTCATGGGTGCATGTGGCTTCATGTATTAACTAACGTTGCTCAAGATGGGCTTTGGTGGAGGACACTGAATCAAGTCAGAGAGAAGGATCATTTATTCCTTCAGCACCTGTGTGCACTGTCCAGAAATATCTGTCAGGGGATGTCAGTTTGAGCTGATATTTCCCTAATGCAACAGGATAGATAACTACATCTAAAGTAGTTCTACTCTGGATTTCATTATAGCGATATTACAGATTCATTTACTAGATATTTGTGGTTGCTTGGAGGACCAGTGATCTTGAAATCATTATACCAAGAGGCAAAAAAGAAAATTACCTTATAGAAACTAAGAACAAGGTACAAGAAGGCATGAAATGTCATTTGAGGATATGCAAAAGATGCCTTTCCATTGGAAGGTGTCACAAAGAAAAGATATAGTCTTAGAGAAATAGATTACCAGTCTGATAGTGGGGAAGAACTAGGTATTATTTTTGGAGTGACAGTGCATGAGAAGCTCACCATGAGCTGCAGTGTGTGCTAGAAGCCCAGAAAGCAAAACAAATCCTGGTTTGCACCAAAAGGAATGTGTCTAGCAGGTGAAAAGAGGTGATTCTTCCCCTCTACTCTGATCTCATGAGACCCCACCTGGAATACTGTGTGCAGTTTTGGTGTCCTTAACATAAGGACATGGAACTGTTGGAGCAAGTCCAGAGGAGGCCACAAACTTGATAAGAGCACTGGAGCATCTCCCCTGTGAGGACAGGCTGAGGGAGTTGGGGCTGTTCAGCCTGGAGAAGAGAAGACTGCGTGGCAACTTTTCAATATCTGATGGATACTGAAGGAGCCAGAGAGGGACTCTGTGTTAGGAACTGCAGTGATAGGACAAGGGGTAATGGGTTCAGACTGAAGGAGGGGAAGTTTAGGTTAGATATTAGAACAAGGCTTTTTATTGTAAGGGTGGTGAGGCATTGCAACAGGTTGCCCAGGGATGTGGTGGCTGCCCCAACCCTGGCAGTGTTCAAGGCCAGGCTGCATGAGCCTTGAGCAACCTGATCTAGTGAGGAGGTGTCCCTATGTGTTGGGACTAGATGATCTGTAAGGTCCATTCCAACCCTTACATTCTATGATTCTATGATTCTATTATTAAATAGAAGTTTGGAAAGCTGGCACAGTATGCAGACCTCTATCAGGCCAATGGGGAATACCTGAACTCACATTTTCCCTCCTGAATTTACAGAACTGTTTCTTAGTTATTAGGCACTTCTGTCCATTCCAAAATGACCATAATGTCTAAAGTTAAACTGTGAAGAGGAGCTCATTCCTCCAGACTTGAACAGATATAACTGGGACAGTTGCCTAGCAAGGAGATGACTTTATCTAGGCAAGTCTCCTCTAGGTTAATGGGCTCAGAAATCCATATTTTTGTAGGATATTGCCACATCTCCTCAGTGCTCCTCCACTGGAACACATTAACACACTAAAATGAATGCCAGAGTTGGAGATGAGTAGGTAATCTATGAATTTACTCTGTGACATATTGTCTAGATGTCTGTTAGATAAGGAAGAAAAGGATTCCTGACACTGATTCCTAGCTTATACTCCGCTGTTGTTGGTTTGTTTTATTTTAAATTAAGCTGTTGTAGGATTCCTTGTCTGGGCACTGCCCATGAGAACCCAGGGCTTCCACGCTTTCCAAGGAGCTAAGTGTTGCAGGTTAGTATTTAAGGACACTACTTGGAGGTGGGACTGGCACAGATTCCCTTCCCTGTCTGGCTATCTCTTAAAAAAGTAAAGCTATACATGAATTTGATTAAAATTATCATGTTCCAGTGCCATGTTTGGCAAGCTATAGAAAACTGGTATAAAATTCTGCTTTTAAGGTGCATTGAAAAACTTATCAAGAATCATGACAATATATTTATTCTATGCTGAAGGAAAATCAGCATTAACATCCTGAGCTAATTCCACTGCTCTGAAGCAGTGCACCATGCTGCAAAATACCTGGATTCACACTCACTCTGGAGCCAGGCTCTCTGTGCTGGGTAGCTCCTATATCCTGCAGGATGTAGACCTTATCACTCCACATCCCTGCCAGGCAATTTGTGCACTGGCATGTAGCAGCAGTTAAATGAAAAAGCCTTTAGGCAATCCTCTGGAGTTGAAGGTGAAGCTCCTGCTGCACAAGAGGCAAAACTGAGAAATGAAAAATAAAAATGTCACTGGAGAACAAGCAGAAGAAATCCATAATTATTTCTGTTTTAAGAAGTGTTACAGGAAAATCCTGCTGAGGGAATAAGCAGGATGAAATGTCATCAGAAGTTGGGCATTTGTCCTTTATCTTTCTGAAAAAAAAGTTATCTTTATTTGATATTATATATATCATGTATTCTTAAAACAATAGGCATGATTTGCACGATTCAGAGCACACAAACAAACACTTTGGTGCCATGCAGCCATGTACAGATTATATTGTCTCTACTGGTGTGTTGGCATGTTTGGGGAGAAGCATGGGAGCAGTGCCCAGGAGAGACACATCAGGACAGAACTGCAGAGTGCACAAAGGGACAAACAGTCTCTGTCACTTGTGGGAAAAGCAGGGCTTGCAATACCATTCTAATGTACTGCACAGTAAGATTTAGGAATTTTCAGCCAAATGGTATGAAACTAAGGAGCATTTCAAATATAGACCAGAAAAAACATAGAATGATATTTGTTGAGGTTGTTTGTACCTGAGAATTGCCAGAGATTATATCTCCACTTTTTTTTTCATTTATGTGATATGTGAAAGTGGAACAGGTTGTTCGTCATGCTTAGCATTTAATTTTCTACATATTGCAATGTGTTAAGAGCTTCCATGAGAATAAATATAGATAAATAATTGTTGCTTAAGCAA
>NW_008661129.1:0-14555 GCF_000695815.1 Acanthisitta chloris
GTCTTTTCTGTTAAACTTTCTACAAAAGTTGTATAAACGGTTAAGTAGAGAATCTCTATCTACAAAATGCTTTTTTTTTCATGTGGATTACATTACTTGGTGTACATTTAATATAATAAACTGACATTTATAAGCACATAAAAATCATTTTACGTAATACGCTGTGAAATACGTTGACTCCTCCTCCGCCTCACCCCTGAAGTGCCTCCTCCTCTATCCTCCCCATCACTCTCATCGTCCTCTGTCTCAGCTGCATTGTTTTTAGGGCTGCCTCCTCCAAGCAGCGAGGTAATTGCTTTGTTCCGAGCATTTGTGCTAGCTGACACCTCTCCATCTTCTTCTTCTTCATCAGGATCCAAATGTTCCATAAGGAGCTTGAACTATTAAAAAAAAATAATTAGTCCACATTGTAACTTTAAAACCAGACATTTATAACACAGTACATTATGTCAGAAACAAACAACAACAGAAAGAAACAGGGTAAAACAAACAGCAGAC
Organism: Acanthisitta chloris; assembly: GCF_000695815.1. Classification (NCBI taxonomy): domain Eukaryota; kingdom Metazoa; phylum Chordata; class Aves; order Passeriformes; family Acanthisittidae; genus Acanthisitta; species Acanthisitta chloris. The sequence continues at coordinate 499 of NW_008661129.1, forward strand.
AACTTCAAACTTTGACAGCTTGTGTTTGTTCTACAAACTTTACTTTCCTCTCTTTTTTTTTTGGAGATACTACAGTCTTCAAAAGACTGAAGTCTTTGAAATACAGTCCTGCTAAACACCCTGAAAAGAAGATCAGCACATCACTTAGGTTGACCAGGAACTTAACACTTTGAAATGTTCATCCAATACATCAGCATCTACTTTCAAGTTTATACTGTTCACCAGTTTGAAAGGTTTCAGGTTTTCTGCGAAGCACTTTACTTACATCTAAGTACTGTTTTACTATACTCCTCTTCACTTCTTCAGTGATCTTGGAATTAGCCATATCACTCCTCAGAAAATCCAATGTTTGTTTTGGATGGAAATGCACTCCTGTCTTCCTGTTTATAGCTTTATCATAAACTTTTGCAGACTCAGATGGAGAATATTTCTGAATTTTACTGTTTAAAGGAAACAAAAGGGAAAAGCTTTTAAGCAAAATCCAGAATAATTTCAAGTAAAAGCTTTTAAAATCTTCAGTATAAGTAGTTGTATTTTAATCATTCCATATACAATTGACAACCTGTTAAGAAATGAAATCATGGCTTTTTCTAAGCCATGTTTCATTAAATTCAACTTAATACATTTGGGTTTTATCATAGACAAATCTATTGCTAAAATCAGTAGCTACAGTCAGCTCTTACTAAAGAAAAAATCCCTCCCAACCTTATTCCTTGCAAAGAACTCACTGCATAACAAGTGGCCTGTTGTCTGAACAGCCTTACCTATCAGAGAATCCACAAAGGTTCTTTAAATGCTGTTTCAGCATCAAAAGTAATAATATCCCTTGGGACACATTTGCAAATTCAATTAATGGAGCTGAATTTTCAGGTAAACATTTCATCACAGCATTTATATCATTTTCTTCATCAGAATCCGAATCAGAGTCTACTCGTTTCCGTAACCTGCGAGGTTTGGAAGCTTCCTCCTCACTTTCGCTCTCACTGCCACTGTTGCTCTCACTCTCCTCATCTGACGAAGGCTTTCTTTCCTTTTTTTTGTCTCTCACCATTGACTGCAAGACAAAGGAGTTAACACACATTCCAAAATTAGAGTAAGTAGTGTCATGCATGCTTCTAAAAAAATATTTCCAAAGTCATTGCTGGCTTAAAGTAGCAAGAATTCCTTGAACAATGTTATTAATTCAAAACTTCACATTCTTAAAATTATTTAAGGGAAGAAGATACTGAAAATTTTATGCAAAGCCCAGACTTTTCTGCAAGGTGGACACGGAAGGAACTGAAGCAAAAAGCACTCCACTGGCATGGTACCATTAAAAGACTACTCAAGTTCATTAGCAGTGACAGTAAAATGCAGTAAAGGTCAAATACAATAAAACAGGAAGAAAATTCCATTTGTCTTTCACCTGGATGTAAGTTCTGTGTGCCATGGAGACTTCCACATGCACCTTTGATACAGACCAGTCCAAGCTTGTTTAAATCCTTGCCTCTTAAAATTCTGTGACACTAACTAAACTGCTGCCCAAAGTGATCACACATGGTATGAACAGCAATCAATTCTAATACTTGTAGAGCTGCAGAATATCACATGTGCATTAATGCTGCACACAGTATGATTTTTTCATGACAGAGCACAGGATGTCCTGAGCTGGATCTCAGCCCTTCTGGGTGCTACGCACTGACCCCCAATCTGAAGAGTGTACTGTCTCTTCCTAGCAGATCAAAAATCAGCTTTGGTAGGCTGACAGTTCACAGCACTGTACTTCCCAGGCATCAACTCTGACTTGTACTTACTAGTCAGAATGGAAATTCTATGAACAGGTTTGCTTCCTGACAGTTTGTACCTTCTACTGTTAAAGCTGTTCAGGAAATCAAGACACTGAAGTCTTTCAGAAGCAGAGGCCTTTTAATCACAGGCTTGTGTATTTTGCCATAACAACAGATACTGTGTCATGACTCAGGTTCTTACGTGCTGCCTCAAGAAAGAGATACTGTGTACTCTTCTCTTGCAATAAACAATGTATTTCAAGTCTCTCAGGCAACACGAACACAACTGCCATCAGCTACCCGGCAACAAAATAAACTCCCAACTGGATGGTATTATTAAAATTCTGCAAACAACCACAATAAACTAGTATTACATGATGAGTCTGAATTCATCTGCATCCAGATACAAGCAACTAATTATTATTCAGCCACACTAGGAAATTACATAGGTTTGATCTCAAAATCCACCATTACTTTTTAATAATATAAGCAGCAATAATATAAGGAAAGTTTAGCTAGTGTCTACCAGATGCAAGTGAGAGCAGAAGAGGCTGCTTGTTTTTTTACTACTGATTACATACAAAGTAATGCTGCTGGTCCACACCATAACAATGGCACTGTATCCACTGAAAAATCAACCAAGCCATAGAGAAGCCAATGCTGCCACCACAACAAATACACTACAACATAAAGGCACATACCTCTTTAAATGACTGTAGTAGGTTGCTACCAGAAACTGACAGTGTAATGTCTATATGGTGCATTATAAACAGTGGCTCTTCTTGTGTTTGGTAAGGAAAACAGGCTAGATTGTCTGCTATGTACAAAAGCATATTCACCTCTGTTTTCTGGAAGTTAAAAAAAAAAATTACACATAAATATACATACAAGCATCTTGGATTCATACACTTACCCTGTGTTGCTGACAGTCTTGAGCAAAAACATGATCACAATTTTTATTTTATATACCTTCTGCCAGGCCACTCTAAACAACATACATACATGCAACATTTAGTCATACCTGAAGACACATTATTTCTGATCAGTCCAAACTGAGTATAAAAAAGCACTGAGTGATGTAAATGCGTTCTATTATACAGATACTCTATATTACAAAGCAAAAAATGTACATTAGGCAGATAGTTATCTATAATTGCGACACAAAAATACTTTGTGAAAGGAGACTTTAAGCTGGTAACGCTACATTTTAATTTCTTTTTAAGTGAAGGAAATACGGTGCTTACTGCAGTATCATCAAAGAGGTTGAGTAAAGAAATGAGAAAGGCTCGTCTGTGCTGACGGTTCCCTCGAATCATGGAGTAGAGGTGTGAGCACAATGCACTGGATGATTCATCGTGTCTAAATCCTCTTACAGGATCTTTCGGGCAGGTATTAATTGCCTGTTGTACCTGGTAAGACATCTTCATACCAGCCACTGCTTTCATCTGAAATTAAAGGTATTTTTATTCAAACTATTGCTTCCAAAGTGGTAGAACTCCGTCCTTTCACACGCATGCTCTTCTGAAGTTTCGAATTTAAACTACGCACCAAGGCAATACCACTTTTTAACCTGCAAACAGAACTCACGGCAGAGACCAGAGTACCTTGTGAACTGCTTTGACTATAAATTCTGCTAGAAACCTGCAGCTAATCTGTTTACCCACTACAGCCAGGTATTCCAATTTAAATGATCTTCAGGAACACTGGAATGTTTCCATGTATGAACAGAGTATTTTACCAAATGTATATTCTTGGTATCACTTATAGTGAAACCAACAACTGAATCCATATGATTGCAATAGGACTAAGAAACAGAAAATGAGTGTTTTGGGTTTTTTTTCCATATATGCTGTAATTTCCATTTCCTTTTACTTACTTCAGGGGTCCTGCTCTAGTTTCAGGTCAAACTGAATCTAGTTAGGCTGCACATCCAACTCTCCTCATACTACCCCAGCTGCTGTTCAGCAAAGTCTCTGCATCTATACACTCACTGCCTTACATTCCAGCTGCGTAACACAGCAAATTCCATCTGCTAGCCTCCACCTCGTGAGTTAGGTATTTGTTTGGGATGCCATCAACAGCACAGTCAGTGCTCCCACTGCAGTGGCATACAAGCACATGTAAGAAGTTCTACAACAGAGTATACACACTGAACTCAGACTGGGACCTTCTGAAATAAGGAAAGTGCTGCAGCTTAATTTCAGATCTTAAGCAGAGATATTGGCACTATGCCACAACTCCACATGTCCTCACAGAGCCCTCAGGTTTTCCCTTCAACAGATCTAAACAGTTTCCTATGCAGAAAATCCTTCTAAGCAGAAGGATTCTGCTTAGATTACCATTTCTAATACATATACACTAAGGACTTTATTGACCTTTACACAGTGTTCTCTTCCCTAGTCCACCGAGAGAGGAAATCACTGCTAAATTGCTAAACATTATGAAACACTTGTCTTTAGCTGTTACCAAGTACTGTTCAGCGTGGAAAATATTACTGTGAATTATAAATTAAAGGAAATTTTGGACTAGAAGAGACACTTCAAATTATATCACCCTTTCTATTTCTCAGAACAGAAACCTCCAAAGGGGGAGACAGCCAAGATCATCTTCAGAACTGTTTACAGTTATTGTTTGTTACTCTACACTCTTTTTCTGCTGCTGAGGCACATTCAGGTGTTAAATGATTACAGAACATAACAGCATTTTGTAAAATGTTGAATTAGAATTACTTACGTGAATGAACCCAGCGTATTTTTTGTCTATTTCCACCAACTGCTGGTCAGCTTTGTTCCGCATAGAGGGCTCTGGATCTGTGCCCATAGCAATTAAGTACGGCACACACTTGAAAAATAAACAAAATTATTATTGAGAGGCATTGTACCTCCTCAATCTTTGTTCTTTGTTTCTACTGTAAAAACTAGAGTAGGAAGTTCTATGCAGCTTACTACCTAACCACTTTTTGTAAGTAAATAGTACAAATAGTGAAAGACATCAGCATTACAAATGTAGAAGTTGTGTGAGGTTTCAGGTGGCTTTTCCCTTTTTCTCAAATTCTACAGTTAATCCAGAGTACATAAAATTCCATTAAAACCCCCACAAACCACCATTTATGACTGAACCTGTGCAAAGGCTGCAGTATAAAAAAGTTAATTACAAAAGCATTATCTAAGCAAGGAATAATGGAGATGATGGCTTAAGTTCTGACACTGACTGTGGAATTCCACAGTGTTTGATGGATACAGGGACGGAGGTGGAAGTAAGCTGAAGAATTAAACGAAGAAATCAACTTGGCATATACCTCAAATTCATAGCAGAAATATGCTCCAATGTACATTTGCACATGCTCTTTAGGCAGTAGCTCAGCTTTTACATCTTAATCCAAACACAGAAAATACAACATTTGGAATCTCACTGGCTAAACAACATAAACCAGATTTCAAAATAAGCTTCCTGCAAAGGCCTCTTGCTACAGTTAGAAATTACAGTAATGTAACCGGAAGAGAAAATCCAGAAATTTATGTGGCAAGTGTGAAAGCCTGTAAGAACACGAGTAACAAGAAGTCCCCCCACAGAAGCCTATCATACCTGCACAGGATGGATGAGACCCTGGTTTAGTGTCAGTGCAATGACATTGAGAGCAAAGTGGCGCACACTGGACTGGGTATGAAAGAAAGCCTCAAGGACCTGTTTGAGATATAGCTGCATGATGGAACTACTCATCCCTGAGGAAATATCACCCATTTCTTTCAGGTCTTCCTGTTTTGCTACTTTTTTCCCTGTAAAAACGACAAAAGCAATAGCACACTCACCACAATGTAATCATTTAATTTGCCAGTACTTGATGTATATTGATCTTTCAGCTTCACAATAAACACATATTTCAGCTTGCTTAAAGTGGGTTTATGATCTCATAAAACACAGAACACACTAATGTATAGATATATATCAAAAAACTAGAGACACAATTTTAATTCAAGTCTTACACCTAAATAAAGGCTTTTCATTAAATAAAAAGAGTCTATTTATTATTTCTTATCTGCAAATTAAACTTAGAAGCATTTTGATTAAAAAGTATTGCTACCATCATTACAAAAGCTATGCATTCTGGATTGCTTCCAGGCTTTATACATCTTGAAAGTAAATAATACACCTCTTATACATGTACATAGTAGTTGTGTGCAAGAAAGTCAAGTTTTGAATGCCTCATCAGAACAAAGAACTCAGCACTTACAATCTCTGTCTGCCTGTTGCATGCGTGTATCCTCCTCCTGCAAGTAGGTCTGGAGGTTTTTTAACACCTGGATCTTTAAGTTTACTGAACAGGTCTTATCAGAAAGAATGCTGTTGTACAGAGTCTTCACCTCCTGTTCGAACATTAAACTTGGGTGCTGTATAAATGCAAATCCTAAGGGTGGAAAAGAGAGGAAACCTTTCTCATTATTATAATCTAGAGACTGTAACTCTGCTTTTTAAGTCCTTCAAGAGAGGTGAAATTTATCTCCTTCCAACAGCACAGTATTTTCAACTCCAGACAGTATTGCTCTGTCATATGGACACCTCTCATAGCTAATCAAGAATTCTGTTAGCCACAGGAGTTCTATCTCTGATGTACATGATGGGGTGTTGACCTAGGGTGGCTGCACTAACAGGCTGTTCAGGTCTGGAACCATTGCAGTGTAGTGGCCTGCAATTCAGTGACTAGTCCTCATAAGAACAAGAAAGGAACATTAATAAAATTACCTGTTATTTTTCTAATGCATTTGGAGACAAAAAAATCTGCTGAAACAGTAAAGTTCATAAAATTCATATGGAGACAGAAAAAAAAGTGGAAAAATTGATAAATATCATGAGTACTTAAAAATAACATCTTAATAGAAAAAAAATCACCCGTGAACACAAGAAAATTTATGCCTCTTGCTGTCATTATTCATATACCTATTAAACTCTTTTCTTGAAAATTCTCTGAAGTGTTCCTGGGACTACATGTGTGGAAGATACTGAAGATACCAGACTGTTTTTAGGGGCAGCCTTACCCTTGACAAGGAACTGGCTGTTCTTAATTCTGCACTTCATAAACACTTTTCTAAATTATTGGTAGCACATATATGTATGTAGATTTAGAAGTGCTGCTGACAAACTCTTACAGAGTATCATAAAAAAACAGTAATGGGAACATAAAATCCTGATTTAATTTACATTTAACTACTTCTTTTTTTTTTTTTAGACTGTTCAGAAAAGTAGACCGTAAATCTATTTTATATGACCACAGGAAACTAGGATTTTGAATGAACACATAGAAAACATATGAACATAAAAGAATGGGTAAAAAGAAAGCAAATAAAATTATGCAAGAATAATGTACAAAAATAGCTATAACAAAGGGAAGACTGAGTCAAGTGTTTAAAACTGGCTCCATACATAGGAAAAGACAGCGTAAGTAAAGGCTTAGCCCAAGGCAACACCTCAGCGTGTTTAACATGTCATTTCAGTTTCAAAACAAGAAGCAGAGAAGCAGGTGAGGTGGAGGGAAAAGAGGAGAAAGAGGAGTTACGATGGTCTTTGGAGTATGTGGAATAATTGTGCACTACATACAGGTGTGTACTGACCTTTGTAACTTGTACACTTCTGTGCAAGTCAAGGTTAATTTTAAAAGTGAAAAGCATGTGCATATAAGTGTAACAATCCAGAAGACTACTTCCTTCATTCACCTTAAGGAGCTGAAAACAGTAGTATTCTCAGGGAAATCCTTGTTTTACCATCCCTGGTTAACTGGGGAAGAAATCTTCCTTGGCCTAAGAAGCTGCCACAGGAGATGAAGAAAGGCACCTGCTGTGTTTTTCTAAGGACTGACTTCACATCTCAGGGATGCCATCATACCACTTTCCTTCATACCTTTGTTGTCACTCTGTTAAGGATCTTAAGAGCAAGCACTGAACTTGGCTGAGTAAGGCATTACCTGACAGGTACTTTGAAGTTTAGCTAAAGTTACTACCAACATTTTATATCCTCAACCTGTTTTGCAAGTACACATCTCAAAGGGAAAAGCATAACCATAACTATTAAGCTGATGATTAAGCTTAATCTCTCAACAGCAGTGACACATACCAAAGCAAAGGCTAAAACTTTTGTCCTTACTATAATGACAGGCTGAAAGGAAAGTACACACCCTTCACATGACAGCTGTCACAGTGTATGAATGCTGAATCAGCTTGCTAAGCCTTTTCACCTGATTGCTGCTCACAAACACTGAATGACTTTGACAACCTTGCTCTGTTATAGCACTTGGATGAAATTAATATATATATGATTAATATATCACTGAAAACAGTGAGGTTTAATTAAACTCTGATATGCTTACAGAGCCCTCCCTAGCCTGAACTGAAGCAGGATATCTAAAAAAGTCACTTAAATAGCAACACAGAGTCAAATTCTTGTCCACAGTTAAATCACACTATGGAAGCTCATGTGCCTGGGAGGCAACTTACTTTACACCAAGCCATAACCATGAATTGAACTCTTCCAGAAACCAAGACCTATCTGCTCAGACAAGATTCTTTCAGTTGTACAATTTTAGCCTTTAAGCAGAAGATGAACATGACAAACCAGTCAGTGGCAGTTCAACTACTGTAAGTCACTTGAAATGCCACATTAATCTCAGAGAGGCCTCGCAGCTAGTATAAACTGCCAGAGCTCCCCTGTCTCCTGCAGAATGTCTGCTCCTACTCTTAAAACGTTCAAAGTTTTTCCAGCACGTTTTTACCTTGTGGACTGAAAAACAGGATTTGGACTTACAACATACTTGCACTGGAGAAAAACATTACATCATCATTACCTTGGAAATCTGCTGTACTTTACGACTTGGTCACAGACCGAAAGGCATTCACTGTCAAAAGCATCTAATCTGCTGTGGAATTATGCAACTAGCAACACTTCGACAGCTTTTCTATAGCCAGTTCTCAAACAAAACATGCAGTGAGTTCTGATTTTAAACAAACTCCCTTGTGACTACACAAATACAGGAATTCCTACTGATACATATGGATTTTTTACTGGAGCAGAAAATAAAATCTAATAATAGTTCTTACCAAGGCCAATAATGGCTTTTGTCTGTACTTCTTCATCTGAATGCTTTGTAAAATACATCAGCAGTTCAAGTACTTTATCCTTAATGTTAACCTGAGCAAAATAAAACAAAAATAGTGGCTATTTGAAGATGAAACAGATGTTTTAAAACTCTTATAAAAAGCATAAATATCAAAAACAAGAGGAGAAACACAATCTTATGGCTCAGCCTTTGCAAAACCAGGTATTTAAAAATCAAAAGCATTATGGAAAAATATATAGCTTTGAGGGGATAGGAATAATGTGCTTTCAAATTAAAGCAGAACAGTCCATACAACTAAGACATGAAGAGTAAATAAAAATTACTTTACCTTACTGTTGCCCTTAAAATCCTCCTGATCAAAATCGAAATGTCGACACAGTGCTCCAACAGTGAAAAGTGACCTAAGGAGTGCTGGTTTATTGCCAGTTAGCATTGTACTGTTGGGGTCTTCTTGGTGTTGAGTTTTTAATTTAGCAAGTGCAGCTGCAGTAAGAGGAAAGATTTTATCGCAGTGTTTAATTGTGATGAATCCCTATGATCAGACTTGTAGCCAAGGCTGAAGAGTGACAATTACGTGTTGTGATTTTACTTACCATAGTATCTATTAAAACAGGCCCACACAAATTTATAGTTCTGAGTGACCTTGTTGACAACAGCCCCAAGACAGCTCACACAATGCTGAACAACCTAGGGGCAAGAAAGAACAAATGAGTTATATATTTAGAAGTTGGAATTGAGATTATTATCTTTGTAAGAAAAAGCTATGATGAACTAAAACTAACCATCTAATGAAAGCAATGTTATATCCATGTCCTACACTGCTCTGAAAACCTGCTCAAACTCAGAAAAATACAGCAACACTACATACAAAATCCAGTAAACCATGTACACCGAATTTTCATGGCTCAAAATTTATCTTCATAAATAAACCCTTCATGGTCTTTAAAGCAAACCTATGTGAAATGGAATCAACCAAATAGTAGCAATTAAAAGCTTACTGTCATGCCATATTTGATGATGAGTTTCATGAGGTCTTCCTCAATAGTGGCAAGAAAGGTCTCACTTGGGTGCTCCATTAGCGGCACTACAAGCTCTAAGATCTTTGCAACATTGCAGATCACCATGAAATCATTCTGGTTCTGAAACAACATAATTTACAGTGTTTAACATTTCTGGCCATGTTACATATAAGCATTATTAAGATGCACTGATAGCTAAAAATCTCAACTCATATTTGGTAAATGACTAAAAGAGTATTTATACAGTTTACATCTGCTATTAAATTACATATTATTATGAAACCTAGTTCTGTTTACTACAGATGTTCTGGGAAAAAAGTCTGTATGAGCAGCAATACACCCATCATCAAGGCTATGCCAGTCCTGAAAACGTTTGTGCCTGATAATTTACTGGAGTCCTACAAGAAATCTAGGAACTCTTCCCAACTCATGCACACAACAGAACACACAACACCTGGAAACAGGTATCAGCAACAAAATGAAGTTGTGCTATGACTTAATGCACCTTAAACAACAGGTAACACTGTGCACAAACATAGAAACTGCAAATAAAATTATCACTAGTTTGCATTATCACGACTGTATATGCCTTGCAAGCATTGAACCTATGGAAAACATTTATCCATTAATAAGACATCCTGCTAGAAGTTTGCTTTTTTTGACAAACCAAGCTCACTAATCAGGAGAGGATAAATCTCAAATGCTAGTATTTGACATATTCAAGCTGTCAGTGGTAATTCTGTGATTCATCTCAACTCATGTAAGTACAAAATTGATGCAACCCACTAAATGAGTTGCAGCAAGTAACCAGCTAACTATTTCCAATACTGTTTGTTCAGAAGCAGCTTCAACGGCCTGTTGTAAACATGCACAGAGAACGCACCAGGGCTGCACCTGGAAAATGCTAGGCTGTACCCACAATCTAAGCTAGTAACAATTACTCTCAAGCCTGCCCTGAGCAGCTGACTAATGCACAGGCTTGCTGTCACCCACCCATGCTCCTCCTTGAGCCATAGCTGCATGATTCTGCCCTGGCTCCAGATTAGGGGTATCAGATCAAAATGGTAGAAACTCCTACAGTTTTTCACAGGACAGGACCATTTTATCAGGGCTGGGGAGGGTTTCAGTATTGGAGCTGTCTACAGTGTCTTACAGGGAAATATAGGAACACCAGAACTAGAGAAGGCAAAGATGAAGTCTGGAAGAGGTTGGAGGAAGACATTTTCCTTCTCATGGATTTGCTATATATTAGAACTCCCTATCTTATGGAACCTTATCCTTAGTCTTAAGATACTTACATTAAATATTAATTGCTTTTAAGACTGTGATTATAAATCAAAACAATTTTATGAAATGATTTGCTAACAGGTGAAAAACAGTATCTTCACAGGAAGATCTCCGTAGATGTAGGAGCTTTCAATGCTATGATGCCCACAAAATAAACCCACTGGTTTAAATTTTCTTTTCCTACCTTCAGTTCCATCAAGTATATAATACAGCCATTCATTTTCACGCTCAATTATCTAGGGAAAAAAATATACTGATTTTCTCTACTTACACTACATTTAGTGGTCAGGTATGGCTGCATGGTCATGGCATGTTTGACCATTAGCTGGGGTCTTATTTTGCTGAATAAGAACAAAGTGGTTATGCAAGCAACCAAGCGACCAGAATTCACACCTTTGTTGTCAGAATCTGCAAAAGATTAGAAAACACAAAAAAGGATATTAAGTCCAAGTACTGTTTAAGCAATGAAAAACATATGGCCTAAACATCATTTGAATATCTCTTTCATGGCATCTCTTTCAAAACCAAAACAAAATATTCTTACCAGAGATGCAAACATAACATGTTAACATTTGTATGTGACCACAAAATACCTAAAAAAAGAAGCAAAGATGATTCAAAGGCATCACTAGTTTTTAAACTCCTTAGTGTACACAGAACACTGGCCCAGCCAATGATTGCTATTGCAACTGTAAAACATACTAATGCAAATAAAACTTGACATGTTTGTTTTGGTTTTAGTGATCTGAAAGTGCAAAAAATTATTTTAAAAGTAGTTCTGTTATTGTGGCTAGCTAGTGAAAATTAGGGAAGCTTTATTATTATACAGGGCTCAAGAGTTCATAATGAACTTTAAAAATTCATTAATGAACCTAAAATTCATTACAGTAAGCATTGTAACATGAATTCGGCAACAGTAACTTTTTGCAACAGTAATTTCCACAGCTGTTACAGTAACACATAAAATTCAAAGGATTTTAGCTGAGTTTTAAATAATATTACCTGATAAAGATTCCTCATACTTAAGAATGTGCTCAACCAAATTGTCAACGAGTTGAGTACAAGCTTTCTTCACAGGTTTATATGAAGCATCTTCTTCTGACTTCAACAGCTGTAGCAGATGAAACAGAGAATAGTTCATTATTGAGGGTGCATTCATTTGCATGGGATACATGCTGATTTTATAACAAATACTACAGATACACAAGGATTTTAGACTATGAAAATACTTAAATTCTCCATAAAACTTACATGGTGAAGGCAAAATTATGGGAAGTAAAAAAAATCAACCCAAAACACAAGATAAGCAAAGAAAAATTAACCAGAGTAAGAATCCATAGAAGTTCTACTGATTTTTGCATTGGGATGAAAGTTGACTTTGTGCTTAATGAAATAATGCAGAAGCTAATAGGATTTAGAAGACTTTGAAAATGCTTAGAGAAATAAAGAGCAAATTTGAAAGGAATGTTATTTTTGACAGTAAGCCAAAATAACAAATTATATAGTTTTATCAACGTGACTTTGGGTACTAAAATTCTGTCCATGAAGATCCTTTATTATCTAAGTAGGATTAGACTGTCCTACAGCCTTTTCTTCAGTGAAGAGACTCTTAATGAAGATGCTCTGATTGACTTGATTATCTGTTTTCATAACACTCCAGGCTAGGATAAAACCAACAGGATTTTTTTTGCTTGCAGATTAACCAGCATACAGGATGTAGAGAATGACAACACAGGTTAAAAGCCATAAACAAAGCAAGCTCAATTCTTGGAAATACCTGTATTAGATATAAGTGAAATATAATGCAGAAGTAACTTATGCTCTGAGGATTCACTGCTCTACCATTACACTTATCTACCATTAAAAAAAGAAAAAGAACTACACTACGTATCTTAGCTGTGGACTCCGTGTTAAGTAACTCATCATTGAAGAGACAACGAAATCAAAACCAACCAAACAAAACCCCTCCCAAAATCAAGAAGTGAAATATTTTCAAAAGAGATCATACGCCAAGACAGAAACCAATATCAGAGATGAAGAAAACTGCATCAATGAAGATAGAAAAAAGGTCAGATGTTTAAAGGGCATGAATTGAATTTGCCTACTGTAAAGGATTGCTCTTCAAGCCTCCTTACAAGTGTTTTAGTACCAAAAGCAATGTTAAAATGTTAACAATGATTGCAATATATATTCAAAACTCATTACTTACATTTTGAAGAAGCTGTTCAAACCAGTCATACCCTGTATCTCTACAAGCTGCAACCTAGAAGAATTTTTTGAGAATAAACTGGTTAATAAAAAAGGCATCTGAGGGAAAATTACTTCAATACAGATGTCATCCCAAAAGACCAGTAAACATGCATAGATACTTCTTCATATGCATTCAGAACAATGGAGATCAGAAACTGTCTTCTGCATCTGAAAAGCGGTTCTCACAGTTTAAGTGACTCCAGAATTTGTATTTCATAAAACACAAAGCTTACATGTTTTACTGGAGATTGCTGGTTCTAATGCAAAACAACATTTTACACAGATGACAGCACAAATACAAGCCTGATGAATTGAAAATGAACACGCATACATATCACAGAATTACAGGATACCCTGAGCTGGACAGGACCCACAAGAATCATCAAGTCCAACTCCTGGTGCTGCACAGGGTATCCCCAAGAATCACATCATGTGCCCGAGAGTGCTGTCCAAAGATTTCTTGAACTGTGGCAGGTTTCATGCTGTGACCACTTCTCTGGGGACTGTTCACCCTCTGGGTGAAAAACCTTGTCCTGATATCCAAGCCTCACCTGACACAGCTTTGTGCCATTATACTGGGTCCTATCACTGGTCACCAGAGAAGTATACATACATACATACATACATACA
>NW_008661130.1:0-234 GCF_000695815.1 Acanthisitta chloris
GGGGGTCGGGGAGAGCAAAGCAAGATGATTGTGCGAACGAAGGAGAAATTCTCATGCCTCGATTCAAACAGAGCTGACCAGTGAGTGAGAGGACCTCTGACGGAGGGGCCACGTTGGTGGCCAGGGGTCCAGGGATGCGGTGCGGTGTCCTGGGGGGTAGGGAGGAGAGGGGACACAGGACAGCTGTGCAGTGGGCAGCTTGGAGCAGGCACTGGTGCGGCCGGCGGGGCCGGG
>NW_008661130.1:262-4195 GCF_000695815.1 Acanthisitta chloris
CCATCTGGGCCGGGATGCTCAGCGAGCAGTGCCATGCTCCTCTAGGCACCGTGTCGCGCATCCCGGGGGGCTGTGACTCCGCGTCCCAGCAAAATACACAGCGTTCAACTGTCTGTGGAGGTGCAGGGCCCGTGCTGTTCCCTAGAAGTGGCACTGAGGTTTTAAAACATTCCAAATGTACCTCTTGTTTAGGAAACTGATCTGGGCTTGTTAAGAATTTCCAGCTTAATGTTGATACTTATTTTAAAACTTACAGACCATTGCTGGCAGAAAAGTTGTTCCTTGAACTTACCTGAGGTTCAGGAAGTAAAACCTAGCGGTAAGACTTCAGACAACTGCTCAGACTGTGAAGTTCATGGTGTGTGCCATGGTCCTGTCCCTGCCCCAAGGGATGATGCTGAGAGCTATCAGGCCTGTCATGAGCACAGCCGAGACCTCAGTGTCCAAGGAGTGTCTCCTGCACTGTCTGGGATGAGACATCTTCTCTGTGTGCATGATGAGAATTTATTTTCTTTTCCATTACCTGCTGATGTGGAAGGAAAGGTGCTCTCTGCTGCAAACTACAGTGTTTTGCAGTCTCAGCTTTGAGGCAACCTGACTGGTCCTCATTACTGCCCACTGAATGCTCTTGGGGGTATCTATGGTGTGATTCAGGTGCTGCCTGCAGGGGAAACTGCTCAGGCTAGACTTCGCGTTTGGGAACACTCTGGGGTACACTTGCCTGCTATTAATCTAGGTCCCAGAACTTTGTCCTTTCTTTCACATGCCATCACCTACTCCGGGCAGACACTAGCTTCTCCTTCAAAGCCACCAGTGCCCTGCTTCAAGGGCTGAAGAGATTGGGAGGTAGCCTTAGGTTAGGCAAAGCTTAGACTGTCCATGAGAAAAAAGAGACGCACAAAAGTCTCAGATGGGATTTGGCTTCAGTACATTCCTATGACTGTCCAGCTCAAGTGCAGAGTTGATGTTGCCACCAGTTCAAGCCGGCACAGGCAAACTACACTCTGTTTCCTGGTTGCTGTTATACTCATTGTGTGACCAGATTTCTTAAAAAAAAACCCTGTAACTCTTTGGGTTTGTAATCCAGAAGTCCTATGAAGTTCCCTCTCACTGGACTGGAGAAAGGGAAGGACAAGTGGACCTAGAACAAGTAGTGGTACTGACTGCTGCTGGGAATTATTCACAGTATCACAGAATGGATCAGGTTGGAAGGGACCACAGTGAGTCATCTGGTCCAACCTCCTGCTCAAGCAGAGTCTTCCTAGAGCATGTTGCACAGGATTGCATCCAGATGATTCTTGAACATCTCCAGTGAGGGAGACTCCATACCCTCTCTGGGCAATCTGTTCCAGTGCGCAGTGACTCGCACAGTAAAGAAGTTCTTCCTCATATTCAAGTGGAACGGAACTTTCTTGAGTTTTAATGCCCATTGCTTCTTGTCCTATTGCTTGGATAATTGCCTATTCATTCTTTGAATATTGTCTATTCATTCTTTCTTCCCATGAAGATGCTTTTGCTGACACTGGGGATGGAAGTACCTGCTGGGTATGGAAAAGGATCTGACTGGGGAAAGCCAGAATCAGGTTTTAGAATTCCTCTAGCAGAGAAGCTTATGAGTTTTAATGCCCATTGCTTCTTGTCCTATTGCTTGGATAATTGCCTATTCATTCTTTGAATATTGTCTATTCATTCTTTCTTCCCATGAAGATGCTTTTGCTGACACTGGGGATGGAAGTACCTGCTGGGTATGGAAAAGGATCTGACTGGGGAAAGCCAGAATCAGGTTTTAGAATTCCTCTAGCAGAGAAGCTTATCGGACTTGTGTTGGAGAAGAGGTGTGATGGGCAGAGAAGGAGGTGAACCACTCTTTAAATAAGGGGTTAGGATGCTGCTGGCAGATGTAAAATCCTGTCATCACTACTTTTCTCACCTCTCTATGGCAAATTCACACTCTCATTTTGCATTTACATGGGAGAAGAGAGTATGAAGAATGTTAACTTTAATCAAGTCAGTGATATTTCTTGGCTTTGACACAGTTCATTTTTCACTCAGGTGAAAAAGTCCCTGTGCATGCACTGCCATGCACCCCTGTGATGAGGGAGAGTGTCCAGTCCCCTCCTGTCACCTTCATATCTCTGCCACTCCTCATATGTCCCATTAGAAACACCCTAAGCTGCAGCCACACAAACATCTGTGACTGCGTTACATGAACTTAAGCCTCTAGTTTTTAAGGCCACAAAGCTAGAGCTGTGCCAGCTTCATGCCTGACCTTCAGAGAGTGGGAGGCAAGGACTGACAGCAGCCCTGCCATGAGTTCTAAGACCACTTGTGCCAAGGTGGGACTCGGGGAAACCAAGAATCCAAACACACTCCAGCACTTTGTGGAGACCCTGAGACCTCCCAAGGATGGCAGGGATGTGGCATCATCTGAGGGTGGGAATGGCTGGTACTAGGGAAGCATTAATTTGAATAAATAATTTGCCAGGAAATGGGACTTCAGGGGAATGAACCCAGTTGCAAATCCATTCATAATTCAACAAGCACTTTTGGCTGGAAAGCGAATGTGGGAGAGGGATTTTTAAAATATCAAAACCTTTCATTTCAGGGCAATCTTCCTGAATTGTTCTTTTCTAAATGCCAAAATGCTGTGAATGGCCATTTTCAAAGTGAATTTCTGACATTTCATTTCAAAACAGCATTTTGTATTTAAAACTTGACCCAGGTTGCAAGGTGAGAGGTCAGACACAAGAGCCTAAGAACCACAAAATAAAACCTGCTATTTCAAGTTCAGCAGAATGTTTCAATCTTTGAGTTATGCCATTTGAACTAAGACAATAAAAAATCACCACAGAGCTCCTGTGCATGCCCAAGTCAATGCACCCCTACTCTGGGGTGATGGAGTCACTGGAGGAGAAACAGACGGTGTGGTTGGGATAAAACCAGCCAGTAGTGGCCTGAAATGAAGTAGAAAATGCCCTTGAGCATCCCAGACAGAATCTCACTTTGATCTCAGTAAGGATGTTTATGGTGGTATTTGCATCTCTTAGGGATGCTTCCATCTGTTCAGCTTCATGGGTAGCAACAGTCAGAGCAATGACGAGCAAAGCCTCTGTGGCTGAGGCAGTTTTACCTGTGCTGCCAATGGAGATTTAGGCAAAGTGGCAATCAAAGTGTCATCACCTTCCAGTGATCCCCAGGAGCAGTGTCCCACAGATCCCAACGAAAACCGGTGGAGCTCTTCATGGGCACGTGTCCATAGGCAGCTCCAGGGGGAAAAACTGCAAACATAAGCAAGGTCTGGGTGCAAGAAAATATCTGCTAATTTGAAAAGGGGCCCTATTATTTATTATAATGGGTGGGCAAGTTGGGGGACAATGACCAAACAGGATGAAGGTCACAGTGCTTTGAGAAGATGCTCTGCCCCTCAGCTGCCTCTTCTGTGCAAAGGCAGGTTCAGTCTTGAGGGATATGAAGGTTAGCCTTCCTCCCCATTCCCCACCAGCTCCAAATCCTCACTCCCACTGCCCTGTCCTCTCTACCATGTGCACATGGTCCAGGCTGGCCATGAATAGAGTTGGCACGGGTGGGCCCAGCCTGAGGCACTGTGGCTCACAACTCCCAACCTGAATAAGCAGCATAAAGGCACAGAGCAGCCCCGTCGCGCTCTGTCCCGACCCATCCTCCCCAGCTGCAACAGCATCCGCTGTGGGCCCAGACTGGCCATTCTTACCCGGTCCTTCTGTGCCGTTTGTCTTTCTCTCCCTCTCTCCTCTCCCCCCCACCTCCGCCTCTCCTTTTTTTTTTTTTTTACTTTTTTCGAACATATCATTACAGGAGCAACAAAAAAGATGGGACAATACAGCCATTGATGAACTACTCTCGTCCTCCAGTCCTGATCCCCCCCACTCCCTCCCTCCCCTCCTCTGGTGCGTG
>NW_008661130.1:4225-6481 GCF_000695815.1 Acanthisitta chloris
GCCAAACAACCTCTGCTAATAAACAAGAGGAACCAGATAAACCAGGAACACAATAGAGGGATTTGTTGCACTTTAGTGATGGTGGGAACAATGTCAACTCCGTGGTGCAGCTGCATGGACCCCCTCCCATCCTCTGCCCCCAACGCCTCGTGCCCCCCGCGTACTTGCAGCCCAATACTGTGATTTATGAAAGGCCAGAGGTCACTGTGCATTAAAAGGCTTCTTTCTTGCATCATTTATTAACCTCTCTACGACAAGACACACTCATTGTGGCAGTGCTGGTGGCAGTGGTACAGGGAGTGGGGAGAGGGTGGAGGAGTCCATCCTGATGGCACCTCTTGGAGGATGCTGAGATGTAGAGCTAGTGCTTAAACCTGGTTATACACTGGCCTGATGTGAGGAAGGGGGAGGAGAAGCTTTGGTGGGATATGTTGCAGCCAGCAAAAGCAACTCATGCACTCCAGCACGGTTCCGTTCGCATTTCACACAGGTCACCATCTGCCCAACCTACTCTTGCTGTCAGGCTGGTGAGCTCAGGTCTGTGAGGCTGGTCCATGCTGTGGCCATGCACACACCTAGGGCTGTCCCAAAGGGCTCTCCTGAAGACCCTGTAGAGTTGATGACATTGCATCACCAAAGCCTTGAGTCACCTTGTGCTATCAGGCCTTGTCACATGGGCCACTCATGATGCAGCTGGGCAGAGAGAAGGTAAGGGGTCATGGAATAAGATGGACCACTCCAAGGTCTCCTTCTCAGGATAGTAGAGATGTGCCCCAAAATCTCTTCTTGTGTCACCAGAGCTGGTTGCCACTGCGGGCAGTGCTGCAGTGTCACCGTGCAGCACTTTCAAGCCTTCCTGTGTAGCCATAAAGCAGTGCCATGAAACAATAGCATGACAACTTGTTGGACTGCAATTGCAGCAACCAAATCAGTTCAGGTGAAACAATGCAGCAGCAAAGGCTTCAGCACTTAACTTTGTGGTCCCCTACAGCCCCAGATCTCTGTCTGTGCTTGAGGTGTCCCTGGAAATACTCACCATGGGCAAGTTTGACTGGGAGGACAAACCTGATGGCCATCGCAGGCTGGGAGTGATGAGTGAGCCCTGGAAAGGGGGTGCCTGCTGAAGTTCACATCCACTGTGATGGCAGTGGGGGTGTGCTGGCACCTGGCTGCCTGGCCCATCCCTCTAGGCTCTTTGGAAGGGAGGCTGTGGTGTTGATGGATTGGGACATCTCACTCCTCCCCAGGACAAAGTGATGGATATCAAAGAACCAGTACAGGAGCTGTTGGGAGCCCTCTGAGTATGGGTGCCAGGGTGAGCCCCTGCACAGGGCAGAGGGAACGTGGAGACTGGGGTGAAGGGGAAGACTGTCCCACGGCCCCAAATGCTGGCTGGTAACTCTGGTTACCAGGCAAACTGCTCCTGCCCTGGCTCTGGTGCCTCGGCCTCAGGCCGTGCTCCCTCACTCACTTTTCCTCACATTCCTCCAGGAGCTGATCAGGGCTTGAATGACACCCCAGATGACTCTTTGCTATTAATTCCTGTGAACAAAAAGGGCTCCTTGTTCTCCCAGTCCTACTCTCTGGAGGAATTACAGGGGCCAAGGCAGCAGGCTGAAGCCTTCCTGACTTAACCCTTCCCCCGGCTCCCCAGGAGCCTCCCTGCATCCAGAGGACCAGCAGAGGTGAAGATCACTCTGGAGCCACCTTTGCCACTGCTGAATGAGCCCACTGGGGTCACTCAGCACTGATACAGCCACAGATCCCATTGGGAGAATCCCCTTTTCTGGTTTTTCTGCTCAATCTTGTACAATTCCCTTCCTTTCCTCCCTGGGCATCTCTCCTCTGGTGTGCTGACTGAGAGCATCCAGCTCACTCGATTACATAACATTGGATATGCCAAATTTCATCTAAGTAAAGGCAAACCCCATCCTGCTTCCCCAGCTCTACCCCTTCAGTGCATGCTTTTTGGGGTTAGCTTTTTGGAAGTACACCTGCCCTCTCCAGCAGGAGGCGAGGGGGTTAACAGGCAGGCAGGCTCTGTGCCACCTATCAAAGCAGGTAGCAGACAGACATGCTTGCCCCATTCCTCTTTGATCTTCCCAGAGACAAGTAATGCAGAAAAATTGTCCCGTTTAACCATCACAAGTCCTTGCCATGCCCATGAAACATCAGACTGTTCAGGACGATGGGCCAGGAGCTGCCTGGGGTCTTTGCAATGCCCAGAGAAGAATCTCCTCTCTACTTTGTGTGGTT
>NW_008661130.1:6498-9904 GCF_000695815.1 Acanthisitta chloris
GTAATCCACTGCTTTAGAGCAAAAAGTGATGCTAAGCAAAGTCTGCCGGGCCAAATCAAGCCCACTCACTAGTGGCAGCAGTGATGTAGTATCTTGCACCTGTGGCAGCCTTCACCATGCCTTGGAGGGGGAACAGGTGTTCTACTGTTCTGGAGCCATGTGGAACTCTGTAACCACGTCCCAGACCCAGTCCCCAAAGAGCTTCCCGAAGACTCCCATCCCATCCTGGGGTGATGGGAGTGCAAGGTCATGCACAGATCAGCATCACCCAGGCCTTGTCGCTCGTGGGGAATGATAACCCTGGAGGAGGGAGAGCACTGCAACATTTCTCTTGCTGCCATGCACAGGACACTGAGTTGACAAACAGCCCAGTCCGGCAGTAAACAACTCCAGGCATCACCTGCCTTGTGTTTCCCTATATACCCCTCAACAAAACTTACTACAAAGCCCTGCAGCTAACTGTCCTGTAATCACATGGACATAGTATGGTGCTGCCAAAACGCAGGTAGTGCTGCAGGCAGCTCTTTGCCTTTCCTGAGTGACCCACTTCACTTTCTTTCTACTCAGGCTGCCTCACAAGCAACCAGTTCACCAGTGCCCATGGCTGGAAACTCAGAGGCATCTGGGAAGGTCTAAGACCAACAGTGGAAGCTTCAGTCAAAACCAGTGAGGAGTGCTGAAGACCAGAGCCCAGCAGTGGTTTCTGCACCCAGCCCCCTGTTTGGAGGATGCCTGTGGCACAAGGCTAATTGAAGGGCTCTTCGGAGATTGTGGCTGACACAGAATTGAGGATGGTGACACAAACATGGGCTTCTGGAACCCTCTACTTCTCCTTTCAATGAAAAGGCCTTGAAGACCTGTACCCTGGGTGCCTGGGAGGTCAGTCGTGACATTGGATGGGGGAGGAATTTGTAGAGAAAGGCATGAGGAAGTGGTGTAGACAGGGCTGGGCTTGGGTGTTCCAGCAAAGGATATGACCTGGTCCTGATCTCTCCCAGGCTGTCATCAGTCATGTCCCATGATGTCTCACGAGTGAGACGAGCTGCAGATTCATAGATTTTCTGCATTATAGTGGCCTTTCCCTTTGCTCCTTCCTGCTTTTTCTTGGTGCATCACACTTAGGCAATCATCAAATAAAAGAAGCAACTGTTTGAAACCTTTCTGGTTTTTTCCAATTCTTTTATGACTTCTTCTGTGGACGGTTCAGATGGTCACTTGTCCATCTCCTCGCTAGCCTCCACTTGCCCCCTGGACTGAGTAACTACATTCCCAGCCATTTCATGGTCATGGTGATGACAAATGATAGGGCCCAGTGACATCTCCACACAAAAGGGGACATGCAATCCTCACCAAGGATGTTGAACATACTATTTCTGACTAGGACAATGGAACTTCCAACATGGGTCAACTGACCCTGCCATGTACAACCCTCCATGGCTGCCCTGTGTTGCCTGGTCCTCTCCATTTCTCTTTCTCCCTCATGGACAGGGAGACATCCCCCACTGCCAGCAGGTGGGCTGCCCCCTTCCTCTTCCTCACCAATCCCTCCTCTCCAGCCATGTCAGGCAGGACCAGCAAGCCTCATACTGTCAAAGATGCAAATCCCACTTGAGAGCTGGGGCAGGACAAGGGTTTGGCTTTGATGTGGGAATCCTGGCTTCCCTCCCTGGCACCATATTGGTATGGTCATCCCCTGTCCTTCCCACAGCATCACGGGGGGATACACCCAGTGCAAATCCACACCAGCCTGCCTGGCACAGGTGACAAGGCAGCAGTGGCAAAACCACCTCCCATCCCCAAATCCCAAACCTTCCCCCCACCCCCACCTGCCCCTCATTGCCTCACGTGCCCACCTCCACGGGAAGGGGATTTTGCAAAGAGGAGGTAGTGCCTGCTCATCCATCCCCGTGGCTGTCCCCATCCTGGCCACTGCCGACGCCTCAGCTCCTCCTAGCCCAGGCTTCCTCTCCCGTCTTCGGGTCTGGAGCAAGCTGGACGCTCTTAAAAAGCTTTTTATGTGCGTGCGTGTGTGTGTGTGAGTGTGTGTTAATCACATGATTGTCATTCACCTGTATCCTGAACAAAGACCGTGCACTGTTTAAGGCCCAAACAAGAAAGCCAGCAAGGCAAGGAGGGGGGTTGTTGGGAAAACTGAAGGGGCCGTTGAGAGAGTGAGCGAGCGCAGGAGAAAATCCTTATCAAACTCCCAATTCATGGGTCTCCCTTTCCCTCGGCACACTGCGAGTATTGTTTGCCTGGGGGTGTGTGTATGTGTATTTTTTTGAATGTCTATGTCGTCCCCTCCTCGCTCCCCAGCTCTGACGCTGTTTGACTGCATGGAAAGATTTCGTGTGGAACCCCTCCCATTTTCCCAGGCAGTCCTGGGACAATACCAGTGCTGTGCCCCCGAGTTGGGCAGGGGACAAAAGCTGGCCCTGGCGCTCACACTGGGGATCCTGCTGCTCCTCTGCTGGAGACAGGCTCTCCTCAATTACTCTTCCTTTGCAATAGGTGCAGGGGATAGGTGTCATCCCTCCCCAAAAACCTCAGTGGTCTCACCTCTGTGGTGGAGGTGTCCCACCAACATGGTCCTGTCATTGAACCTGTATCAAGCAGGTGCCACTGTGATGATGCACCTTGCTCACCAAGCAGCCAGCCTGAGCACACCATCTTTCTTAACACCCTTGGGTGTGGTGTGGACACAAGGGCACCTAATGTGGTGGGCTATCTCCACTTCCCAGCCACGTTTAACCATTTTCCTTCTGATGTGGTTTTATGGTGGAGAAGTGGAATCATTCCACCTTTTGCATATTGGGAACTGAGGACCAAAGAAAGCACTTCACTGATGTGTCACGGTAAATTTGTGGCTTAGAAAGGTCTCTGGCTCATGAATCCCTTCATTCACAAAGGACTGTTCCTTCTTATGGACCTGGAGCACCTCAGCCATAGAAATATATGCTGAAAAGAAGGGGCTATATGAGTATTCCTCCAGAGACAGGTTATTGGGAAGACTTGCATTCAGAAAGACCACCTCTGTAATGTCAGCTGCTGTGGCCAGCAGTGGATTTTGGAGGGTCCTTGTCTCTCAAAAGGACTCTAAGGAGGAGGAGGAGAAGAAGACATGTCACCCCAGTGATTCTTGAAACAGGATCTCCTTCCCTTCTGCTTGTTTTCTCACCTCAGCTGAAGAGAAAGTATCACACCCCTCCCTGCTGCAGTAGAGTTGTATTTTCCACAGCTCCCTCTCCTGCAGCAACCCCTATGTAACACAAGAGAAGTTATGTGAACAGAAGACACTTGGAAAAGGAGACACTAAGTCAGTGCTGTGAGAGGGGGATGGAAAAATGGGAGAAAGGGCTGCAAAGAAAAATAGTTCAGAAAGCAGAGACAGAAAACAGGAATTGGA
>NW_008661130.1:9962-29579 GCF_000695815.1 Acanthisitta chloris
TATGAGGAGACACTGAGACTTCAGATTTCAGAGACTGCATGGCTGGTACATGCTCCTTTGAGGACATCCCTGTCTGCAGCCTGAGGCACCCACATCTCTTCCAAAAAGGCACAAGTGGGACTTGGCTCCTGTCTGGCAAGTGGCAGCAGCCCCGATGAGGACGGTTAGCCATGGGACAAACCCTGGTCCAGAGCCCTGGGGGTTACTGAAATCCTTTTTGGGCTTGATTCCTTTCTTGCCCAGCTGGGAGAGGTGGGTCAGCATCATCTTATTCTCCCTGCAGAGCTTATCAAGAAGCATTTGGAGTGTGAACTGAGCGGGCTGTAAAGCTTCACTCAGTGCCCTGTGGGGCTCCTTTGTCTCCTGACTAGGGATCCTCTCCATCAAAGCACTACAGGACCCCTGGTCTTTCTCTCCCTACCACTTGATGCCCTGCAACCCATATCACCACATCCCCACTCTGGAGGAGTGTCCAGGAACCAGCCACCTGAAGGAAGGGCAAATAAACACAGTTTTCTGGCCATTTTCTTTGTCATTCTCCCTCCCTGCCCCAGGCTCGAGGTTGGCTGCAGCCAGGGGAACAAGCAGGGCAGTGTTTCTCAGCAGTGGCTACCTTCCTGAGGGGCAGAAGACCCTCTCTCCAGTTCTCCCACACTTCCTATGCAGGACATCTGCAGATTGAGGATGATCCCTACTGGCTGGGGGAAGATGTCATGAGTTCTGTAGTACCACTGACTCTGCACGCAGTGGGCCATGGACAACTTTGTACCTGTGAACCAACCTTGCTCTGTTCATTTTTGGTGGTTATCTGTCTGCCAGACAGAGGGTGAGCTAACAAATTGCCCCTGTCTGCTGCGAGACCTCTTTGTGTGACAACAAGGGGGGTCTCTCTTGGTGAGAGAACTCATCCCATACTGCAAGACTTGAGGTTGACCAGGTGCTGCTTTGGCTGGTGAAGCATGGCTGTTTTTCTAGGCTCTTCATTGGGTTTTCTTGTCATCCAAGTGAAAGGCACTCACATTCCTCTCTTCCAGAGAGAAAAAGGCATCATGTGAAGAAGAGTATCTGAACCCATCCTTTTTCTGGAGTAGGTAATGCTGAAGAGAAGAAAGGTAGGAGATGATCCCTTGACAGTTTTTTTCTGAGGAATGCAAGAAGCCTGTTAAAGCACCACTGCCTGCTTGTTGTCAAAGGCATGCAGCAGTTCTCCCTCCCAGCTCTGCTCAGTAAAGGCCTCTCACTGGGCTCTAGTGTGGCTTTCCCTGCAGCCACCCTGTGGTTTCAGAGCTTTACTTACTCCAGACAGTGCCAGATGTGTGGGGAAAAGGCCCTATGCTGTTGGTCAGGTCTGCAAGGGCAGCAGACAAACCCATGGGCTTAGCTTAGGTACTCAGCACCACCCTTGGGACTGGTTCCCTTGGATTCACATGATGCCAGCCAGTGGTTTTGCTGGGTCTTTCTATCATAAAGTTTCTGGAGAGTGAACATCTGCTACAGGAGTTAAAAATGCTCTTGAAATCCCTTCAAGCTGGTTCCCTGGGTCACATCCATTAATTTCTTTGCATTTTCTGACTTAGCACTGAAGCATCTTCAGGCTGGGTCTCCAGTGAGGAGATGGGGCAGGAGCTTGGTTTACCTCATTGCTAACTCAGGAGGACCTGGGAAAATCATCAGAATTTTTGTGTGACTTCTCATGGTTAAGGGTTGGTGTTGGTCTATACCAACCCTAGTAACAAAGGAAACCGATGAAACCGACTGCGAGAGGCACCTGGGAAGGAAAGTGAGCTAGAAAATGGAAGATATGATGAGAACATTCCAACCCACTGAGTGGTGAGATCCTCTACATGTCCCAGTGCACAAGCAGCAAGAACGAGGGTGAGTGTGAGAGTCCTCATCAGGAGACCTCCCTTACCTCCTGAAAGACCCCACATTTGCCTTTAGGAGCAGCTCAGCATGTCAGAGGAAGCAGAGCCTGCTTGTCTTGGCAAGACTCCATGGAGATGAACATGTTGTGACATCCCTAGGGTGCAAAAGTCTTAAGAAGGTTCAACCAGGTATCCACTGTCTAGCAGCATGGTATTTTCCCTGGACCTGATGTTCTAAACCCTCAGGACAGCCCTGATGCCCTGTATCCCCTTCCCCATCCAGCAGATGCAGGTCTGAATGATGCCCTTTCACAGTGCCTTCCAGGGTCCTGGGCCAACTTGTTGCAGCACAGCAGGGTCATCATGAGACTCTGTGACAGGGACTAGGGTCTCATTTAGCACATGAAGGGCACCAGACCCTTCAGAAGCAACCATGCTATGAAGGGAAAGGAGGGGAATGCCAGTTCTGGGGATGCACACCCATGTCCCCAAACCACCTCAGATCTATTCCCAAACCCCAACACTCCAACCTCCCAGGGCTGAAATCTTCCAGCACCGTCTCTGGGGTGGCTATGCCACCAAGAGCAGCCCAATGCCAGCAGTTCTCCTGAAGAAGCTGGCACCACAGAAAGTGGGGAGCACACTGGCAGCTGAGATGGGGTGGGGGACTGCCTGCGTCCCCTCCCTGCCATCCCTGACAGACCATATTCTGGCTCTGAGGAGTGCTTGGCTCCACCTTCTGCCCTTCCCTCCCTCGGTGCTAAGCAGCAAAGCCAGCTAGAGACATCCAGCCGGGGTATTAGTAAAAACCAAGCCTCCCTCCAGGAATGGCACTCGCTTGAGAGCCTCCCCGTGCTGCGCGCCCCGACGCCGCTGGGGCTGGGAGGGAGAACAGGGGGGCTATTGGATACAGATCACAGCCCTTGCAGGATTTGCCCAGCACTCCGGCCAGCAATGTAAGTTTTCCTACCTGAGCTCACTCCCACACGTGCATATGTTTGCTCGTGCTTTTTTCCCCCCTACTTTTTCTTGCCTTTTTCAGTTTCCTCAACAAGAGTCTGTTTTGCCCTCTGAAACTAGAGGGATAGCAGTCCTTGCTCTGCACTGGTGTTTTTTTCCAGCTAAGCCAGAGGCATTCTTTTCTATAATTTCTTTTTTTTTTCCTTTCTTCATTTTTTTCTTTTTTTTTTTTTTTTCTTTTAGTTTCTGGTTGGGGAGGATATAGAGGCCTTTATTTATGGAGTGTTTCTTTCTCCAAGGGGGGAACTGCTGCACAGCAGCAGGGACTTTTAGAGGTGACTGCAGACAGAAGGGGAGAGGCAGAGTGTGTGGGGCAGACAACCCAAAGCTTTGGCTTGTCTCAAAGTTAAACTTGGTTGTGTTTGTATCTGTATCTGCATATATAGAGAGATATATGAAAGTGAGTATGTATATGCATACATATGTATAGGCAGGAGTATGCATGTGGATGCAGTGCAGATGTATTTTAAGACTTTGGTTTTATCAGCTGTGAGAGGAGGGTAGGGGATAAGATGTCCCCGCAAAGGCACTTTCCCACAGGTGGGATCACGGTCTCTAGGTGTGGATGCAGGGCCTGGGTTGTTTCCCTGCATGGTGGTGCCACCCGCTCAGCTTCCTTGGCAGTTGGGATATAGGTCCTTTCTGGTTTATCAATAGGGTGCCAGCGCTTCGCCTCGCATGCCTCCCCCCAGGCATTTCACTGCATGTTTTCAAAAGAAAAGGGCACTTCTCCACACAGGTTTTGTGGCTGTCCCCCGTGGGGTGCTGCAGCCAGGCAAGGATGGTCCGTGTCTCCCTCCTTTCAGGTCCCCAACCCTCCTTAACCCTCTTGCCGCAGTCACTTCCACACGTCAGCTCCACACGACTGCAGAGATAGGGAGCAATATCCTAATTAATCAGGGGCCCCGACCCATCCCCACCCCCGTCGATCACGGGTTTTGCGGTGTGCACAGCAATCGCTTCGCTTGTGCTTTTATCGAGCAGCCCCTGTCTCGTGGTCAGCTCTTCGGAGACCTTGGAGTCCTTTTCAGATGTGGTGGTTGCTTCTCCTTTTCTCTCTTTTCCCCCCCTCTTTCCTTTCTTTCCTTTGTTTTTGTCTTCTGCCCTCCCCTCCCCAGTGAGAAGAAGGACATTGAGAAGGAAAAGAGAAGGCTCGAGAGCAACGATGGCTGACGACCAAGACCTTTCGGAGGTGGAGATGAGCCCAGTGGGCTCTGAAGACCACCACTGCCTCTCACCAGGACCCTCCATGGCGTCGGACAACTCCCCGCACCTCACCGGCTCTGGGAACGGAGAGATGGGCAAGGTCAAGAAGGAACAGCAAGACTCAGAAGCAGATGATGACAAGTTCCCGGTGTGCATCCGCGAGGCAGTCAGCCAGGTGCTGAGTGGCTATGACTGGACCCTGGTACCCATGCCCGTCCGGGTCAATGGAAGTAACAAGAGCAAACCTCACGTCAAGCGGCCCATGAATGCCTTCATGGTCTGGGCACAGGCTGCCCGCAGGAAATTGGCTGACCAGTACCCACACCTCCACAATGCCGAGCTCAGTAAGACCTTGGGGAAGCTCTGGAGGTAAGAGCGAGCAGGCGGAGGGGGGGGCATGAGGGCTGAGGTCTGGAGGTGTCCCAGAGAGGACTATATGGTCATGTGGAAGGATTGAGACTTACCAGAACGGAAGGGGTGTCCCTTAAGGAGACTTTCCTTCTCTACAGAGAACCCCCTCACAGGAGGCACAGTTGTTGACTGGAGCAAGAGTGGTGGTTGGATGTAGGGAAGGCTTCCCCAGCAGAGCTCACCTCCATCCTGGATGGCAGCCCTTTCCATGTGTTTCCCACTAAGTTCCCCTGTTGTTCCCAGACAGGACACTCTCATCCTGGTCCTCCCCTACCTGACTGCCTGGGGAGATCTTGTTTTCTTGGCTCATCCTCCCTGTTGGGCCAAGTTGTGCACTAGCAACAAACAGGCTAAGCTCTGTTTCCAACTGAAGTCACTGATGGCTGTCTCAGGCCTTTTTGAACTCAGGTCCCAGTGCTAACAGAGTTTATTTTCTGGGCAGTGCAGCAAAGCAAGTGGGAAACCAAGTTATGGCTGAGGCATAACTGGGAAAGGGAGCCAGGCAGTCAGAGCCCCACACCCATGCTTCCCAGGACGGTCCCAGTTTTGGCAGGCCATGCAGGTGCAGTGAGATGGACAAGGTGAGACTTGGCTAGAAAGCAGGGCTGAGGCTTAGCAGAAAGGAAGAGACCTGCAACAGACCCAGCTTTAGCCAGCTCTCTTGTAACCTGCTGGCTCAAACTAACCCCATCTCCCTTTGCACTCAGAGAGCTGCCCACCCTTCTCACCAGCACACACAAGCTTGTCCTTCTGGTCCCAGCAGTTTGTGTGCCCATTTACATCTTGTCTTTGTGCAGCTCCTGGGTCTTTATGTACCCTCTCCTCCTTCCTCCAGCAGATTTCCAGCTGTCCTGATTACAAACAGCCCATGAGTGTGCTGAGACCTGCCGTGCCCAAGACAAGCATGTCAGGCTGGCCGTGTCACTTCTGTCCCATCTGACAGTCTCTGCCAATAACCTCATCAACCTGCTACAAACACTTTCCTCCACAAGTCCTCAGCACAGTCCCCCCACTTGCACCAACCAATGCAAGCAGTTCTCTTATTCTCTCTCCCACCCTGACAGCATTTCACAGAGTAAGCCCTCAATCTTGGGTGGGCCAAGAGACTTTTTTCCAAGTAGAAGCAAAACACACCATGCATAGCAGCTGATGGCAAGGTCTGTTCCTGCCTGGCTTCAAACCTCCTTGCTTACAAGAAACCAAGCCTTCAGGCATTAGGTTCTCTCTCTGCTTATGTGAGCCTACTTACGACGACTCATCAATGCCTAATGTAATCTCAGCAAAGGGATTTCTTTGGGAAGTTGAAGGCAGGGAATTGATAGTGGATGTCTCATCTGATGCTCTTTCCTGCTTTGATCCCCTCTGCCTTCCCTTCCATTTACCATGGCACTTGCTCCCACCTGGGACTCTGCTGCCAGCCTCTGTGAAACTGTGCTGGAAAGTGTGTGCGTGTGTGCGTGTAAACCCATCTTTTTTGTTCTCAAAATGTTGATTTTGAGGTATCATTTCAGTATTGTAAAATATTACCAGATTTCTGAACAACAGTCTCACTCCAGACTGCATTTTTCTTGAAAATATAGCAAAGCAGTGAAACTTTCCATAGGTCTTGCATTCAGAGCACAGGGGGACACAGCTCCCAGCCCATGGCCAGATTCATGCACTCACCTACCTCCCTGCTCCCGCTGCTGGCCGCATGGGGCTCTGAGCAGTGGGACACTGCTGCTTGACAATGGTGGTTCTTAGGGCACCATACAGCCAGGGAGTGTGGGTCAGATGAGAAGCTTGTGGGATCAGGCCTGGGGTTGTTGTGTGCTGCTGGGTTTGCCTCCTGGGTGTTTTGCTTGAATGTCTCCTCTCCAAGCATCGCTAGTGCAGGCTGAGCTGTGCCAGCCCCTATGGAGACCATAGAGCTGGGTTGTGGGTACTGTCAGGATCTGGCCTTGGTAGGACCACATGTGTCTTTCTGTGAGGCTGAGAGGAAATATCAGCTACAAAACTCCAGGGGAGGTGGTCTGAAGGTTACCAGGATAGTAGCCTGGAGCCTTGGCTGGGTTGGGTCTTTCTCCAGTGAGGTTCCCACTGTCCTTATCTATCTTGTCCTCCAGATACAGCTCCCACACATCTGTACAACTGCAAGCAGCCAGGAATTTTTCTGGATAGCTTAGTCTCAAACTTTTCATGAGGGTCTCTACAAAGGACCCTGGCCACATCCTTACAAGGTGCCCACCCATGCCCTGCTGCCAGGGCTTGCCACTTTGGAAAATGTGGGCGACTTATTTTTCCATGTGGGCTGCTCTGAGCTTATACAGGTAAAGGGCACATTAGGCAGAGGGGTGAACGCTGGTGAGCATGGAGACTGCCTGCAGACCACCCTTACACCAAGCATGTCCCCAGTGATCAGCACTGGATGGGGATGGCAGGGGCTGGGAAATGTTGAGAGGCAGATGGAGCAATAACGCCAGTGCCATGCCATGTGCTCCTCTGCAATACGGGATGCAGTAGACTGGGTTGGTATTTTTAAACCCATAGTTTGCTCCAGCTCAGTGCCACCACCATGTCCTCCACAGGCCCCAACCCTTGTTGGAAAGGGCTGCAGGACGTGCCCTGATGGCCATGCTACCTGCCTGACTCCAAATGTGGTGCCAGAGCCCTATCAGCCTTCTCTAGTCTGTACCTACCTAGGGTGCGTGATGGGTGCAGACAACAAATGGGGTGTGCTAAAGAAGAAGGAAGGGTTTCTGTGCTTGGTGGTCATGGAATATCTCCTTGGCTGTTTTCCTTCCCCAGGACAGGACAGGGAGCAGCTCTCAAATGGAGGCTGGCTGCTGAAAATGTCGGCATGACTCTCAGCCAAAATGCCAGCCAGCACCACCTCCGGGGCCGAAAACAAGAGAAGCACAGGAAGAAGGGGAGGAAGGCTTGGTAGGGAGGAGCAAGGGGCCCAGATGGAGGGATCTTTACATGGGGGACCCAGGGAATTGGTCCATGCCCACAAAATCTAAGGCTGTGGATGCGTAGGAGAGCCTGCCCAGCTGCTTTCTGGTCCCCTTGCCTTGCATCAGCCCCAGTGTCCAACTCCATCACCACACTGACTCATTGGCAGCTGAGTCCCAGCACAGGGTCAGGCCCCTGGCTGCCAAGCCAGGCGCCTGGCACGCTGAGCAGTGCAATGCCAGGCAGCAGAAGGGGAGGCTGCAAGAGGCAAGCAGAAAGGTTTTAGTCCTTCTTTCTCCTCCCAGAGTGCGGCGCTGGATGCTTGCCCCTCTCCCCTTGGCTAGGGGGTGAGCCCTTGGTGTCGCGCTCGGATAAACCCCATAAAGGGCTTTGCTCTGTGATCCATAACTTCTCTGCCCGTGCAAGATTCCTTTGCATTATGGCCTGGGGAGTGTGGGGGGCAGGAGGGGGAGGGCAGGAAGTAAATGAAATCCAAATCCCCCCAAATCTCCTGGCCTTTGCCTGCTTGCACCAGTTTCACTTTGCTAAAGCCGATTTGAGTTCTGATCCCAATGGGAGGGAGGAAGCAGGCAGCCTTGGAGAGGAGAAGGCAAAGATGCAGGGAGTGAACTTGTCTCTCTCCTGCTGGTAGCACTGCCTGTGGGCTGCTATCAAGGGGAGAGGAGGTGAGGCACTGGGGCATAGCTTAGAGAATAGGGATCTGACTCCGGCGTAGCCTCCAATGACTCTAGTTCATGCTACCTACAAGGCAGATCTAGGAGACTAAGCTTTGCAGGGTTTGCCTCTGTTCTCCATAGCCTGTATTCTGCAAGGATGAAGGTTTTGCCAAGGCAAGGTTGCTCCCTGTCCATGATGCCCATGAGGGTTGGCCCTTGGGGAGCCACCTGCAGCAGCATGGACTGGGGGATTAGAACTCCCCAGGACGTGTGAGCACGGTGTATGGTGGCGGGAGGGAGACAGGAAAGCTGGTGTTGGATTCATGGTGGCTCAGTTGCTTTAATCTCCGGGATTAAGGCAGTGGAGGAATGTGGTGTGTGGCCACGACCTGCTCAGGCTGCCTGGAGTGAACCCAGGTCAGCACCATGATGGGCTCCAGCCTGTGCCACACACCTTCTGGCTGCCAGCCAAGGGGATGGACAAGGAGCAAGGGGAAAGGGGGTTCTTAGGAACCAACCCATTACTTGCTGGTGATCCCTTTGAACCCCTACCATATTTACCTGTATATTTCTTGAGCCATGCCTCCACTTCATCTTCAGTTTTTCAGGCCAGTTCAGGCCTTTGTATCTTCTAAAGAGCCCCCAGCTTAACAGAATTGGTCACATTTTAGTGCTGAGGGCTTCGGGAGTGCCAAGGTGCTGGCATAGTCCCATCCCTGTGTAGTTCTTTTGTTGGGGAGAAAAAGGTGTGGACGTAACACAAATTGAATGGTTTTTGTTGTTTGGGATCCCTGCCATTTCTAAGGGCTACTGAGAGTTCCCAGTCACAGGAAGACTGGTCCCTTCTGAGAGCACTGGTTTATGGTTGGAAGCAGGATGACCTTGAGTCACGAGAATATTTGAGGGGGAAAATCATAAAATGAAGTGTTCCCAGCTGAGACACTGCTAAAGGCTTGAGCAATGAGTTTGATCTCATCTTCAAGTGCTCTGAACCATCCTGCCTGTGCATTTCACCATTTCCTCGGAGAGCCTGTCTTAACTAGAACAGCCCATGGTCTGGCAGGAATACAGAGAAGGAGCTTATATTTCTGCAGTGCCTTTCATCCAGAGGCCAAAGCTCATCTATTTCTACAAGGCTAGCAACATAGCAGCTAAATTTTTTACAACTGCTTGGCCAAGTTCAAGAAAGGCTGGTACTTTGTGCTTCAGCTTTTCGCATTATTCATGTCTAAGGTGAGCAGAAGTTCCTGGAATAGCAGAATACACTGCTTCTGCCCTTCCAAATTTCCTTCAATTCCCTTCTAGGATATTGCAAGATGCTTAAAGGTCCAGCAAGCTCCACATAACAACATGGGTACTGTGGAGACAACACCACTTGCTGCCACATGCGCTCAGCAGAGCCTCAAACTTGGAGCAGAGCCTATGGAAGGGTGGGAGGTTAACCTGGAACAAATACTGTCTGGGGAAGAGCAAGAGACATGTGGGAGGCAGCACTGCATTGTAGCAAGAGTCTGCCATTGTCCAAAGGATGATCCCAACTGCCCTTAATTTGCCCAAAGCTTTTGAATGCAGCTTGTCCAGCCTTATTTTACACAGCTACAAAAGGTTGTGCTTTGCCTTTTGGAAAAGTGAGTGAGGGTGTTGAAGGTACTGAGGTGAGAACCATCACACAGGTGGGGAAGGGGGACCCAGCACTGGCACTAATTAATGAAAGGGCTTAATGAATAATGAGTAGGAGGAAAATATTGCTGTCTCTGTTGAAACACTCCAAGCTCTCCCTGTTGCTCTAGAAGTACCCTCAAAGGGACAACACCATAACATTTGGATTTACACAGTGTGTTCCATGATGCTGTGTATAGGTGGGGTTTTTTCTGACGTACCTGCCCCACTCCTTCCCCTCTTTTCTTTACCACCTTGGTCTCTGCAGGCTGTTGAACGAAAGCGACAAGAGGCCCTTTATCGAAGAAGCAGAGCGGCTGAGGATGCAGCACAAGAAGGACCACCCTGACTACAAGTACCAGCCCCGCCGGCGGAAAAACGGCAAGGCCACGCAGGGCGAAGGTGAAGGTCAGGTGGAAGGGGAGGCTGGTGGGGCTGCTGCCATCCAGGCCCACTACAAGAATGCCCACCTGGATCACAGGCATCCCGGCGAAGGGTCGCCCATGTCTGATGGTCATCCAGAACACTCCTCAGGTGAGTCCCAGGTCCCTGTGAATCTATAGATAGGCTGCAGCCAACTCAGAGGCTCAAAAAGACAAGTCGTCATGGTGAAAGTCCTAGCAATGGGGCTCACACCTTGCTCATGACACAACAAACACTGCTGGCATCAGCAGTACAGGGATATGCCTGAGTTTCATGGGCACTTGCATTCCTCTGGTCAAGCAAGGTATTGTTGCTTTTTTCCACAAGATGATATAAAAAGGTTTGGTTTTGGCACACTGGGAATAACAGAGCTGGGCTGTGTACAAAGCCAGGCACAAGGTGGTAACTCATCTCTTCTCTCTCTTTCCTCCTCAAAATGTTCTTCACATTGCAGGTCAGAGCCATGGGCCCCCCACACCTCCTACCACCCCTAAGACCGAGCTGCAGGCAGGCAAAGCCGATTCCAAACGAGAAGGGCGTTCCCTGGGGGAAGGGGGAAAGCCACACATTGACTTTGGCAATGTGGACATCGGGGAGATCAGCCATGAAGTGATGTCCAACATGGAGACCTTTGATGTCAATGAGTTTGACCAATACCTGCCACCCAACGGACACACCGGCCACCCAGGCCATGTTGGGGGCTATGCGGCAGCGGCAGGCGCGTCTGGCTACGGCCTCGGGAGCGCCCTGGCTGCAGCCAGTGGACACTCTGCCTGGATCTCCAAGCAGCATGGAGTCTCCTTGTCCACTGCCACCTCATCGGTGGTGGACTCCAAGGCCCAGGTGAAAACGGAGGGGTCGACCCCTGGAGGTCATTACACTGACCAGCCCTCCACCTCCCAGATAGCTTACACATCCCTGAGTCTGCCCCACTACGGATCGGCCTTCCCCTCCATCTCCAGGCCACAGTTTGACTACCCGGACCACCAGCCCTCAGGACCCTACTACAGCCATTCCACCCAAGCCTCTGGCCTCTACTCTGCCTTCTCGTATATGGGACCTTCTCAACGTCCCCTTTACACTGCCATCTCTGACCCTGCACCCTCTGTGCCACAGTCCCATAGCCCCACACATTGGGAACAGCCTGTGTACACAACTCTCTCCAGACCATAGGGAATGGGGAACAGTGACCGAAGCAGCGACGGAAAGGCTCCGAAGAATCAGCACAGGCAGAAGAGCCTCCGAACTCCAAGGTCACTCGGTGCCATCCAGCCACCAGAACCCACTGAGTATACAGAAGTGCCTTTCTTGACCCCAGCTGTCGCTGGCACACCCACCTAGAGGAAGGTTTATCATCCTTTCACCCTTTACCAATTTCACACAGGCCATGAAACTGGCTTGTGACACCTTACTGGCCTTCTAGATGAGGAGGATTCTCGACATGGAGTGACTGGTCTGTGGTGGGTTTCGTTGTGCACACCCTGGACTGTACGATGAGAGAGACTGTCCTTTCATTCCCCTCCCCAAACTGCTCCAGGGAGTTAGTAAGTGTGTCCAACAGGCCACAATGGCCAACAATTTGTCACCTACTGCAGGTGAAGGGTGGTTGCTCAGCCTTGGTGGATGTGTTCTGGGGGGAGCAGTAGGGAGGATGACACGGCTGGCTTCCTTGCAATCAGCATCGTGCAGCAGTCCTGCCTAAGATTCAAACATGCATGAATCTTGAACCCCTTGGAAGACCAACCTATGCTTGCTTCCCTGCTGACTTCCACAGCTGCACCCTAGCTTTTCTCCCCATCTCCTCACTCCATCCTGTCCCTAATCCTACACCCTTTCCAGCATGGAGGTTTTAAGGCTTTCCTGAACAGTGCATGGGACTTGGCAACCACATTGTCGGTTACTTATTTTACAGCCTGTATGCACATGTGTTTTCATGTACGGAGGTAGAGGACAGGTGGGGAAGGACAGTGAATCATTAAGGTGCTTAAAAAAATTACTCTGTTTTGTTCATTTATGTCTGGCATTTTTGGCCTCTCAGTCTTTTCTAGTCTCTTCAGCATCCCAAACAACCTCTGAGCAAACTTGGTCCTTGCTCTTCCACATTTGACTGTGCCTACCTGACATGAAGGGGTACCAAGAATGCTACTATGCACTTGTCAACAACCTGAGTTGTTTCCAATACTCTGAACTCCCACTCCAAACCTAGGCCAATGGGATGTGTACCCCCATTCATTTGTTCATCATGTCTCCCAGTCAGGCGACACCTCCCTCCAATCTACGCTGAGGATGGAAAGATATTCCTATGGCTTTAAGCAAGGTAGATACACACCCGATCTTGGATGAGCGTAAAGAAAAGAAGTCTATTTAGGTTCAAAGGAATCTGTTTTCCCCATTGGGTTTCAAATTGGAAGCGATCAGCTCTCACAGTCAGATCAACCTCTTTTTCGGCCAACAGCTGAGGACAGTCTGCTTGCTACCCCTTTGTCACCTCCAGGACTGGGGTGGTTTGTCATGCCAGGGAGTGAACTGGCACAAAAATTGCTGCAGGAAAAGATGACTCCTGGTAATTGATCAGAGAGACATGTTGTGGGACCTTCCAATGCAGTCTAGAAAGAGACTTAACCAAACATGGACTGTGATCGGTGCTGCTGTATCTCTCTGCTGAAATGACTGTCAGATGCCCTTCCTGCCTCCCTTAGCTACGGATGACTTACCCTTGTGGTGTCTGAAAAGATCACATAGAATGTTTGCTCCTTGTACGCATGTAACCTCGTCCAGCCCTGTCCCCTTATTTATGCAAGTAGCACCTTCCTCCCCCACCTCCCTTTCCTCAGTCTCTATGCTGCCCTAGCACCATTAACTCTGCATTAAACATATGGAATAATAAACTTAAAAGTTTCATTTTCATGTGTCTCGGTTTTTTCAGCCTCTTCCCTGCATGTCTCTTGTTTTTTCCCCCCTGTAAGTGTATGATGGATCACACCACCATCACATGGATCCTGTGCACAGCCTTCCTCTGCCCCTCAGGAGAGGGACACAGGCAGAACTCTGACTGGCTGACCAGAGTCCTTCATGGAGATGAAGCTCATCTTCTGTTCACACCTCACCTTCAGTCATTTCTTCTGTAAGAAATGCACTGATTTCTGTTCTTCAGGTGAGATTCAGCACATGCAATTAAGAGCACCATTTTGCACATGCTTCACCCAAAAATTTCTTAGTGTGATTGTTTATGCTCTCTAGGATGGGAGTGTGGGGTTTCTCATCTTGGATCCTCATCACCAGGTAACAGGTGACATAACCAAAAAAAACCTTCCCCACATACACAAACTTGTGTATTTTGGAAGCAACCATTAGTTTCCCTGTAGAAACTCACCCCCCCCTTGCCTTCCACAGGCAAGAACCTAAATACAAACACTACCAACATAGAGAGTATATTCCAGAACAGATGTATAGACCTTACTTGTTAAAGACATTCTGGGTGTGGTCGGGTCCTGGGGCAGTATCTGAATGTGTCTGGAAAGAAAATGTGTAGCAGGTATCACTCTGCTTAAGAACATCTCTCTAGACCAACTGCAGCAAGGTAGGAGCCCAATTAACACAGACTCCACAATTACAAGTTGATTCCAGAGGGTTTTGGTGCTAATGCATGTGAGCAGATCCAGTGAGTTTGTG
The DNA here is from genome assembly GCF_000695815.1 of Acanthisitta chloris. Lineage (NCBI taxonomy): Eukaryota > Metazoa > Chordata > Aves > Passeriformes > Acanthisittidae > Acanthisitta > Acanthisitta chloris. Next base: position 23,830 of record NW_008661130.1, read on the forward strand.
TTCACTAAACATGTTGTGGGTGAGTAGATTAAGCAGGACATCGAGGAACTGGGGAACACGTTCAAAACTTTGTAAAAAGCACAGCACTATTTGAAGTTGTGTATAGGCCAAAGAACATCTGCAGCAGAATGGCTTAATGGATCTAATACAGGCAGAGTTCCATGCAAAATAGGACTGACCATGCATGGAGAGGAGAAGAAATCTCTACCCCAAATTTTACAGACTGTAGGAAGAGCCCGGAAGGGAACTACTGCACTGCTGAGCAGGTCAGGAACATATGTGTGGAAGAAGGGAAGCAATGGTGGAGTTAGGAGTATGAGAGCTGATTGCAGGGATGGGAGAGAGAAGTGATACAGTGTGAAAAGAAGGTTCTTAACCACACCTAAGTACCCTTTTCCAGCTCTTCACAAAGTAAGTTAAGAAAGTGAGTGGGCTCTGCATCAACCATTCTGCAGTGGAAAGGGATGCCTCCTCTCACATAGGAGGGTCCTCACAGCTAAAACAGGACTGAGGATGCCACTGGTAACAGAGGGGTTAACCACTCCTCTTGCAGCATAGCAGGAGCTGGCCTCGCATCCTTCCTTACCCCTTTAATCGTATCTGATACAGATGCAGAGCTGGGGAGGGGAGGAGGGGAGGGAACAAAGAAGCCATTTAAAAAAAAACTCAAAAAAAAGGACAAGAGAACGACCCCGCGCTCCATGGCAGACGCCAAAACCACTGCACAAAGGCACCATTTCAGGGCTGAAATTTCACCGCACCAACGTGATTAAAGGATTCCATGGAGGGTGGGGGGAGAAGGCTGAAGGCCACAGTGTTGCAAATTAACCTTTTCTTGGAATGGATGGCCGAGGCCAGGAAGCATTTGTGCTCCTCACAGTCAACCCCCTTCCCACACCTGCAACCATCTCCACATTCCCTTTGACCTGTCTTCCAGGGACCCATTCAGCTCCTGCATTATCACCTCCCAAACCAGACCCTCCTGTGCACACCAACAGAGGAAGGATGGACAAGGCTCAGAAAGGTCTGGAAAATATGTGGTATGAGAAGGGCTGAGGGAATTGAGTTTGTTTAGCCTTGAGAAGAGGCTCAGGGATCACCTCATGGCTCTCTACAACTCCCTGACGGGATTGTAGAGAGGTGGGGAATGGTCTCTCCTGCCATGGCCGCAGGGAGACAACTAGAGGGAATGGTCGTAAGGTGAGAGAGGGGAGATTCAGATTAGATATTAGAAAAAAATTTTCCCTGTTAGGGTGTTCAGGCACTGGAATAGATTGCCCAGGGAGGTGGTGGAGTCACCATCCCTGGAAGTGTTTAAAGGTGTCTGGATCTGACGTTGGAGGATATGGTTTAGGGTTTAAGGGCTCCAGCAGAGTGGCAGGTTAATGGTTGGACTTGATGATCTTAGACATCTCCTCCAGCTTTGATGATTCTCTGATCCTATGACTGGTGCTTTTACAGGAAGCAGTAAGGGAATGACATTCATGGTTGGTTATATGAGCCGAGTTCCCAGGCAGGTGGGTATAAACTCCCTTTGGGACATGGATGCTCACGTGCAGGCACCGACCAAACATACAGCATGGAGAATAAATACTTCTATATAAGCACAAGCTTTAACACAAACCAGTTGGAAATATTCTTTCTGGACTAGTGTAAAGAAAAAGATCAATATAAGGCAGAAACCATAGGTGAGGCGCATCTTCTCTCTCATCTCTTCAAAAATAGAAAACAAAAATTCTGAAAGCACCTTTAATAAGATACTTGAGAAAGACTTGGTATGTTCTGCTCAAGAGCTCAGATCTTCCTCATGCAGAGCAAGAAGCACACAGATCAAGAAATGAAAACTAGGTAGTAGCTGGTTGGAAGCTTTCACAGGTTGTAAGGCATCCACCCAGCTCTTGCCTTGAGCATGTCACCTCCCAGAGGTGAGAGTGCAGGTACCTGAAGGGGCCAAATGACTGATCTTTCATCACAACACAGATTAAAGGAACTCCAGGATTTAACCACTGTTGTGTCACTGTTAAGAGCTACCAGTGTATGTACAACTGAGATGGCTGGAGAGCACCCACAGGCCTAGGACCATCAGTGTCAGAGAACAGCTGCATGAGGAGCAAGTGCAACAAAACAACCTACGACTGCTGAGCTGGTGGAATTGTGAGTGGCTACTGTGCTTCCGGCTGGGGCAGTGCCACTGAAAGGGATCCCCACCTCTGATAAGCAGCAGGAGCAGGGAAACAATAGGTGATTTGATGAGAGCTGCTCTGCGATACTCCTGAGAAGCCCCACAGTCAGCACCAGCCAAAGAGGAAATTGGGGGTTTCCACAGCAACCTGCTCTGGGCACAAAGGCCCAACTGTTTAGGGGGAAGCAATGGAGGTGTCTCAGCACTCCTGTTTGAAGAAGGGACAGCGGTGGAGGGATAGAGTCTTTCTGAAGCCAGAGTTATCTGCAAGGCCATTTCTGTTCAGCAGCAGTTTAATTGGCTCTCAGTCCTGTAACAAGGGAGGAGCAGTTCTGAAGGAGGAGGAAGTAGTTACTGCGGACTTCAGCCTAGCTAAAAGATAAGGTGAAAAAAAGCTGCAAGAAAAGCACTGGCACTTGGTTCCCTGATCTTACTAATACAGCCCATGACACACAGAGAAAGAATGACAAGCTGGTGTAGAGAGGTAAGAAAGTCATCTCTTGGGCATGTAGGACTGAGATGAAAGCAAAAGCAGGAGGGAAGAAAAACTCAAACACATTGAACTTAAAATGGCAAGATTTATAATTTATTTACACAGATACTAGACAAAAATAGAAACATCTCTGGGAAAGAACAATGGCTGGAGGCTGATCAGTCTGTGATAATTAACTCATCCACACCCCAGTCTTCATAGCTCCCATCTGGCAGGTAACGGCGGATGATGATGGGGATCTTGCGTGCTCTGAAGGGAAGACAGAAGTGAACACAAATGTCAGAGCCTTCTCTTAGGTAGGCAGTGGGAACTGAGGTGCTTGGTGGCTTCAGTAACCTCATCAGATTTAACTGAGATCTGTGTAGCACCAGTGATTTGATATTATATACTGAGTCTCAACAACCTTCTGTCGTTCGTAGGTGCGAAGCACTGAGTACCCTTAGTCTTGGAACACCAAAGACCTACAGAAGGTCAGATGCCTGCTGCTACTGCAGGAATTGAGCCCTGTGATCTGAACCACCAGCATCTAACACTGATATGGGGGGGGGGAAATAATAATCAAGGGACTTGAATAGTAAATCCACTTTTTGTTTGATGGAAGATTCTCCCCCACAAGACACTACGGAAGTGGCAAAATTCTGAGAACTTCCAGGACAAACTGACATTTAGAGAGAATTTTTGCATCCTGAGAACAGTTACATTTTAAGGATTCATATAACAGGGACTATTCAGGTACCAAAACCTGGTACAGCTGGGTTAGAGCACAGCACCTGCTAGCAGTGCTTTCAATTGGAAAACAAGAAAATGTTGAACACAATTGAACTTAATGAAGTAGATTTAAGTCAGCAAAATGCAATCAGTCTGGAATCTAATCAGGGCATCAGGTTTCAACTGTATCAGACTTGGAAAGTAACACAACTTCTTTAAATAATCACATTCAGGGACATGGTTTTTCCAGTAGCAAAGCAGCTCCCTCATGCCAAGAATTACAGCTGAATTTTGGCACAGAACAGGATGCCACCACACTGTGTCACACCCTGACTTATTGTCTACAGCTCACGCTCACACAGCGACCAGAAGCAACTCAGTCTGAGCTTGGAGATCTGACAGGAACATGACAAAAGGAGCTGTAATAGATACAAAATCTGCAAGAGCAACTTCAACACACTGAGAAACTGGGGGAGCGGAGGGACAATTCAGTTCAAGGACAGGAACCTAATCAGTAACAGAGTCCAGTTGCTCTGCTTGAAGGATACCTACATCTGATCTAGGTCACCAACCATGCAGGCAAACTATGGGACAGCAGGGAGCTCTGCTGTGGAGAGGTGGTCATCCCAGAGCTGCCTCTGTGAGAGTCAAAAAGCATTTATTTTCCTTTCTGTTAAGCAGGGGTCAAGCACAGTAAGTCTCAAGTGCAAGGGCGCAGGAAACAAACAATCTCCTCAGCCTGATCCTTATTGTAATTTCTGCCAGCGCTTCATTTGAACACAGGTCTGTTCAGACGGCTGCTTCTAAACAATTCCATTCAGGGAGTTAAACTGATTCCAGAAAGGTGAGGACGCTTGGACTCTGAAGTAGCAGATGTCCAGAGCACTCCTAATCATTAGTACTTCACACGAGCAACTAGGGTGGGAGAGAGCAGCTGTGAGGAAGCTCTGAGGTGAAGAAAGAGAGAAGGCAACTCTAGTGCTCACTGTTATTGAGGGAAAACAAGGTTGTCTTGGAATAAAGTGCTAAATGCTGGAATGAGGAGGACTTTATGGAAATCACTACACTGCCTACCAAATCTGTGACTTACTTGAGCTCCTTCATGGCAATCAGCAAAGGGTCTGTCTCTCCTTCCAGCTCTACCATCACAGGGGCACACATCCTGGGAAGAACATCAACAACCTTATGAGCAAAAGCACAGAGAGGGAAGTAAGACAGCTGCGCATGTGCCTGCCTAAGTGACAGGTACCATGCCAGTAAAGCAGGAGGGTGGGACACCACTTTAGCAAAACTGATTCACTTTGTAATGTACTTCAAGAAGAAAATTCCCACAAGGTGGTTACAGACTGAGCTTTTACTTGAATGTTCTTCTTGCTCCATCCCTCAGATTCTGTTGACCAGCTCATGCTCAAGGGCTGCTCACATACCCTTCTAGTCACCCTTACACATGAGGAAAAGAGTATTTTAATATTAATCCAAGGAAAAGGGTGGAAACTCAAAACCTTGCTGCTGCCCAATAACCTCACTCAAAGGCAACTTTTCAAAAAGCACAAAACTTCTTGACAGTTTTTATTAAAACACAGATAAATGGGTTGAGAGCAGCCAGCCTCAACAACGCTTAAAATAGATTCTAAATGTCATTAACTATTATAAATAAAGCCTTATTATTGCAAATACTCTAAAAAACTTACAGCTTGCCAGAATGCAATGGTACTAAAAGTGGATTTCAGGTTGGTTTCTCCACTCCAAATTCCTACAGCCTTGCGGTATCAACTGAAGATATCTTGGAGCAGCCCTCCCTCCAACACTGGCTTTTACAAACCACTTAGGAGCTTTCCAGTCCACACTGACACCCTTAGGAAATACAGAAACCAGATCCAGCTTGTCCTGTTCCCTAATAATTCTGCCTGTGACCTAGGAGAATTCATTGTGGCTACTAAATGCTCTCCCCTCTGTAGGTACAATTAGCACAGTCTCAGCCAGGGAGAGACACAGAGATTTCAGGTGCAGCTAAGGACTCCACAGTCCTGTGCTTCAGTGTTGACCGAGAGGATGATGTGCAAGCCCAGCAGTCATGCAAAGGATCAAGGAGTTTTTAAGGGAAGAGGGAAGCACTTTCCACTGGCAAGGGTGGAGAAGCTGTGGCAGTGCTGGGGCACAGAGAGGGGTACTCACGCTATCTGGAGAGCACGAGTGCCCAGGACTCTGGCTCTCTCGTACTTGGTCATGTAGGGGGTGGTGATCCGCTTCTGGTTTGCCTGCTGCCGCTCTCCAGACGGGAGGATTTCCACGTTCTCCTGTCCCTCCTGGGGGAAAGCACACCAGAGCCACAGCTCAGCTGCGCCCACCACCGAGGCCCTGAGGTGC
>NW_008661131.1:0-3932 GCF_000695815.1 Acanthisitta chloris
GCATTGAGGGCTGAGAAGCACAGGTAGGCTCACAGCTCTGATGCGAGGTGGAGATGATGGACACATCCCATCCCACCACTGGTGAGACTGAGGTGAGTCCCACTGGGACATTGAGGGCTGAGAACCACAGGTAGAGCTCACAGCTCTGCCCCGAGGAGATGATGGACCCATCCCATCCCATCCCACCACTGGTGACACTGAGGTGGGTCCCACTGGAGCATTGAGGCATGAGATGGGTGACCCCAGGGCTGGTGACCACGGAGCTGTGGCAGAGCTCACAACTGTGCCCTGAGGTGAAGGTGACAGCCACCGAGTTTCTGGGTGGAAGGGACAGTGTGTTTCTCCTGCAGGAGCAGCTGAGGTAGCTCCTTTGCCAGTGGTCAAGGCTGAACTGACAAACTCCTCATTGTTTCCCAGCGTGTTGAGCACATTTCTCCCCCTCCTTTTCCCCTTCCCTCTCCTCTCCCCTCACACAAAGGTCTCTTTGTGCTCAGCTCTGCCTGGTGCCAGAGTTGTTCTTTGGGAGAGGAGAAAAGAAAGGAGTGGGGAGGGGGAGACCCAACAAGGTGAAGAGGTTTAAATCAGCTTAACCCAAACGCCAATTAAAACCCAAAGAGGATTAGGCTTGTGAGCAGCAGAACAGACACTCAGTGTACCCAGGCAAGGAGAGTTTCCCCCTCCCCAGGCCCGAGGAGGTTGTACCACAGGTCTCACCGTGACTGGCACCACTCTACTCTCTGCCCCAACCACCTCAGGATGGAGCAGGAGCTGTCCCTGATCGCCCCCAGGAGCTGTCTGAACCCACCTGGGGCATGAGGAGGTGAAGGTCTCAAAGGTTCTTAGTGAGATTTTCAGAGTTCCATAGTTTCAGAGGGTGTGAAAGGGTTGGGATGGAGCTTAGAGAGCATCTAGTCCTGACCTAGGCAGGGACATCTCCCACCAGAGCAGGTTGTTCAAGGCTTGAGCCAACCTGGAAAGAACAGTGATAGGGTTGGGGCATCCAATACCTTCCTGGGCAACCTGTGCCAGTGTCTCCCCACCCTCACAGGGAAAAACATCTTCCTGATATATTCTTTGGGGAATCCACAACTTCTTTGGGGAATCCACAGCCTCCTTGGGGGATCCACAGCCTCCTTGGGACATCCACAACTTCCTTGGGGCATCCACAATCTCCCTGGGACATCCACAACTTCCTTGGGGCATCCACAATCTCCCTGGGACATCCACAACTTCCTTGGGGCATCCACAATCTCCCTGGGACATCCACAACTTCCTTGGGGCATCCACAATCTCCCTGGGACATCCACAACTTCCTTGGGGCATCCACAACCTCCTTGGGGCATCCTCAGCCTCCCTGGGCAACCTGTCTCATCACCCTCACAGGGCAAAACTTCACCAGAGCATCAAATCTACATTTCCCTCTTGCAATTTCTCCCCATTGCTCCTTGTCCTGTCCCTGAAGTTCCTACCCAAGTCCCTCTGCAGCTTTCCTGGAGCTCCTTCAGCTCTTGGCACATTGCTCTGAGGTCTCCTCCACACAACCTTCTCCTCTCCAGGCTGAGCATCCTCAACTGTCTCCCTAGGGAAGATGCTCCAATCCTCTTTTATCAGCTCTGTGTCCTCTTCTGGACCTTCTCCAACACTTCCATCTCCTTCTTGTGTTGGAGACACTACAAGTGCTTCCCTTGCATTATTTTGGTGTATCTAAGGACTCTTTGTCTTGCCTTGGGTTCAACCAGGCAAGGAGATCTCTCTGCCAAGGGGAAGGTCTTCCCTGGAACAGCCTCTTGGGCTGAACACATCCCTTGGCCAGGAGCTGGAGGAGGCCCCTGGGGTGAGGTCCTTCTTGGGGGTAGATGTTGTCTCAACCTTGTAGACCCTCCAGCCCAGGAGCTTGTTCTGGCTGAGGGCTCTGTCCAACCATGGGACCATCATCTCTGCCCTGAGGCAGCCAAGACATCACCCTTGGTCCTGGGGCTGTGGGTGGTGAAGTGCCAAGAGCATCACAAGTTCTCCTCCAGCCAGTGGAGATCTAGAGAAGATTTGGTGCATCTCTTCTCCATGGCCTGGAGATGACACCTCTCTGGTTTAGTCCTCTCTGCCACCTGCTAGGTCACTCCTTCCATGGTTTGGAGCCTTCTGTAGCCACAACCTTGTAGCATCCTCCCCTGCAGAGAGGAACCTGAGCTGGCTGAGGTGTCTCTGGGATGTTTTGAGGGACATCAACCCATGCTCAGACTCCTCTGGCTCACCCAGTTCTAAGCAACTCTCCCAGTCCACCAGTGTGAACCAGAGCAGAGATGTCCTGAGATGTCACACTGACAACTTCAAACAGATCTTGATTTAGGCAGGAAGTGTCATTAGGGCTAAGTTTGAGGCTGTTTTGAAAGGGAAAGATGCCAAGTGTAGGTAGGAGCTGAGCCAAGAAGGGACAGGGGGAAGGTTCATCAGGTGAAGCTTTGAGAACCTCCACGACTGAGTTAGGTGAGTTCAACCTGAACTTCACTTCTCTTTTAGCCTGGTGGGTTGGGGTGTCTGTCCTGCTGCTTCTTGGGGTGTCTGTGGGGTGAATCCTCTCTCTAAGGAGATCCATCACCTGGTTGAGGTGACCCTCCAGGGTGAATCCCACTGTCCTGGATGGTTGTGGTGCACCAAACCATCTCCAGGCAAAAGCTGCTGGAAGATGTTGAGCTGAGACGTTGCTGCTGTTGGCTCTGGGTGGGAAATGCTTCCAGCCTTGAGCCAGGGAGAGGAAAAGGAGTAAGTGAAGGACAAAGTTCAGGGGGTGCAGGAATGAGGTCCCAATCCCTGTTGGCTCTCCTAGAGGAGGAGATGAGCTTGTCCCCATTGCCACCACAGAGTGAGGAGCTCAGCACAGCCCTGAACGAGCTCTCCAGGTCTTTCCCCTGGAGAATAGAAAGAGGAGCAGGAGAAGAGGGAGAAACCATCCCAGCTCTGGAGCAGGAGCTGCTTCTCCTTGATCCTGGCCATGATTAGCACTGGCTGAGGGGACACGGTCAGGGTACAGTGGGCAACTCCAGGAGATGCTCTGGAGGGCTGGAAAGTGGATTTGTAGGACAGGGAGGGCCAAAAGGAGCTGTTATGACTTGGGAAGTGCAATCCCAGCCCAGGGGCTGAGAGATCAGGGTACAATGGACAACTCCAGTGCTCAGGCAGGAGATGCTCAGGCAGAATTTTGGGATACAAAGCAGAGTGAAGGAGATGCTCTTTGTGGAGACAGGGAGAGTCTAACTGAGTTGTAGTGAGCTGGGAGGTGCAATCCCAGCCCAGGGGCTGAGAGATCAGGGTACAATGGACAACTCCAGTGCTCAGGCAGGAGATGCTCAGGCAGAATTTTGGGATACAAAGCAGAGTGAAGGAGATGCTCTTTGTGGGGACAGGGAGAGTCTAGGAAGCTGTTGTGAGCCTGAAGTGCAATCCCAGCCCAGTGGCTCAGGGACCAGGGTACAATGGACAACTCCAGGAGATGCTGAGCAGGGCTACAAACCAGGAATGCTGTGGAGGGAAGGAGATGCTCTTTGTGGGGACAGGGAGAGTCCAGGGAGCTGTTGTGAGCTGGGAAGTGTAATCCCAGCCCAGGGACTGAGTGACACAGTCAGGGTGCAACAGACAACTCCAGGAGATGCTGAGCAGGGCTACAAACCAGGAATGCTGTGGAGGGAAGGAGATGCTCTTTGTGGGGACAGGGAGAGCCAACAGGAGCTGACAGGGACAACCAAAAGGAGTTGTAGTGAGTTGGGAGGTGCAATCCCAGCCCAGGGACTGAGTGACACAGTCAGGGTGCAACAGACAACTCCAGGAGATGCTGAGCAGGGCTACAAACCAGGAATGCTGTGGAGGGAAGGAGATGCTCTTTGTGGGGACAGGGAGAGCCAAACTGAGCTGACAGGGAGAGTCTAGGAAGGTGTTGT
>NW_008661132.1:0-600 GCF_000695815.1 Acanthisitta chloris
GGTAGGAACCCCAAACTTCAGAAATTATTTTTTTTCTGGACACAGTTGCGGGTCAGATTCTGGCACTCAGCCCCTCGACGGGAGAGCGTGTCAGGCAAACACCTTACTGATCTGTTCTGTTTGAATATGCAACACAGAGATGTATCTATATTTAGCCAGTTTGGAGTGGTCCGTTATTTTATCTACGCACCTGGATGCAGGTGGATTTTTTTTCCGAGCCTAAAATGAATTGTGAAAGTTAAAATCTAGGACGTTTATTTTCCCACACTGTGAGATCCGTCTCGGCACAGAGACTTAAGGGTAGCAATGCCCGTGTGGGAGCCCAGCTCTCCGTAGATCAGGGCGAAAAATACATGTTTAAATACGATTTCTTTCAGAGCCCTTCCAATCTGTGGTTCACATTTTTCACTTTTGTTTGTTTGTTTGTTTTTCTTTCCCTTCAGAAAGTCTTAGAAATTGCTGCAAAGCGTTAGAAAGTTGCAGCCACCCGGTCCACGCACTGATAATTTCGTTTCTGGTTATCTGCAAAATGAGCTTTAAGCCAATTTCGTGCTTCAGGCTAAAGAGAGGGATTCGTATTTCCCTCCTAGATGCGTGGCA
>NW_008661132.1:625-1357 GCF_000695815.1 Acanthisitta chloris
CAGCGTAGGATGCTGCTGTAATTTGCCTGGAAACTCTCTGCAAAATTTGTATACAGTGGTTAAGAACGACGTAAGATTTCTGAGCCGCCGGGATGTCCTATCTGTAAAGAAACAAAAAATTATCTTTTACTGATAAATCAGTATTAAACTGTTCGGAGTTTGGTTCCCACTTAACCCAAATAACCATCGTAGTTAGCAAAATGAGTAGGATGCTGCTGTAATTTGCCTGGAAACTCTCTGCAAAATTTGTATACAGTGGTTAAGAACGACGTAAGATTTCTGAGCCGCCGGGATGTCCTATCTGTAAAGAAACAAAAAATTATCTTTTACTGATAAATCAGTATTAAACTGTTCGGAGTTTGGTTCCCACTTAACCCAAATAACCATCGTAGTTAGCAAAATGAGTATTTGCTACTAATCCCTTTCCTTCACTGCTCTCAGAAATAAAATACTTCTTCGGGAGAAGCGGTACTTTCTTCGCGAGTCTTAGGAAAGTTCTTGCACGATTTCCTGAACTTTGGCACGTTTGGACCTTTTATGCCACTTCCTCTCCCCCTTAACATGTAAAGGCTATTGCAAAATGACAGGATGCTGCTTGAGCTTTATGCCTGGGGGTGAGCTTTGCCACCCTCCCTGCGAGCCTGCTCTTGGCGTTAAGCCTGGAAAGAAAAGCTCCCCCGTCCCTGGCAGCGCGGCCCCTGCGCGGAGCGTGCGGGGCTGGCGGGGTCCCCG
>NW_008661133.1:0-7769 GCF_000695815.1 Acanthisitta chloris
TCTATGATTCTGTGATTCTATGAAAAGTAGCAGTGGAGGAGGAAAGAGAGTCAAGAGATGCTGGGCAATGTGGGACCACCTTTTAAGGAGTTCTGCTAGATCTGCAATACCCCAGGAGTCAGCAGCACTCTTCCAAGGGTGAGAGCAGAGGGCAGGCATGGGACCAGCATCTCCTATTCACCCTGTATGGAAGAGGTGGAGAGAACACTCTAGTTCTTGAATCTGATAGAGGAAAATAAATCCCATAATGTTTGAATCTGGGAGGAGTGGGAAAGGGAGAAGAAAAAGAAGATGTGGGAAAAGAAAAGGAGGAGATGAACGTTCATCTTATTTATTGTGGTTTGAAAGGTGTTCCTGGGACTGGTTGTCAGGGATTGGGTTAAGTGGTAATTGAGTAACAATTTATTAATCAGATAATCATTAGTTCTGACCAGATAATGAGGCAGGATGGGAGCAGCTGTATTTAAACAAGTGTAGTTTTGGTTGAGAACAACTATCTATTACTTTAGGGGGCTGGATGTAGGGGACCACTGGACATTGCAGTTTTGCTTTGTCAAGGAATCCTTCAAACCCTGATTTAGCCATTTTTCATGGTAGATTGACCCAAGATTTGACCCTACTTCCTTTTTGTCCCCTCACCCACTGTCTTACATGTTGTGTGCACCTTCATTGCTCATGTCCATGGGTTGCTGGGATTTTCCCACTTTAAAAACACACCTCTCCATGTTATTCTCTTATGTTGACACTAACCACTAGCACAAAGTAGTTCTTAATGAGTAACTGAAGAAACCCTCTTTTGAATAAAAGAACATTTTTAAGCTTATATAGCGGTGTTATGAGTGAAATTGAAGGAAAGATGAAGTGACCCCTATGTGAAGACACTTTCCTCTTATTAAAAAAACCACAAGAAACAAACCCTTTATCATTTAGGGGATTTAGGTCTTCAGTATGTTGTCAGGGTCGTTTTACTTTCTTCAACTTTCTAACTTTGTAATTCTGCTAAAAAATCTTGACTTTACTGATAGAGTGACAAAATACAGGAATTGAGGTAATTTCGTTATGGGAATACTGAAAAAAGTTCCTCTTAGTTCAGTTTTCCTGCTGTAAAGACCTATTACTACTTTCTTGCTTTAAACTAGCAAAATATAGTAATATTAAGCATTTCTGATGGTATTTAAAACTGTCTGGTGAATGTTTTAAACAGGTTTAGAAAAATTTGCTGTTATTGCGTTGGCATAGTCTTAGGTTGGCTTTTTAAAAGAGAAGTTAGGTAAGAAACTGGGGGAAAGATGTTGCTATTTGAATACTTGAAGTAATGATTCATGTAATGCTTTAAATAAATACGGAATTTTAAACAAGCATACGTTTATTTAGGTCCAGATTGTCACTTATGAGTGGCTTGACATTCCGAAAAACAGGGAACAAAAGACCTCTTAAGCATAATTTTAAAAGGTGTGGCAATCAGGTAGGATTATCTCTTTTTACCATGTCAAAATATCTTGATGTGTTGTTAGAGCATTTTACCCTTTTATTGTTTCCTAGAAGAAATATAGTAAACCACATACAAATAAGCTTTTAATTTTTAAAAAATACTTCTTTTGCCTATATTTTAGATAGGCAACAGTTAACTTAGTCCTGAAATCTTCAACAAACTGAAGTGGAATGCAGCATTTTATCCCCTCATCAATACGAAGCTGCAGTTACTACACCAACTTTTTTTAAAAATATGTTTAATGTTTGAAGTCACATGACTAATAATACCAGCTCATAAATACTCACAGTTTCCTGAGAAACAGGTGACAGGTCAACTAGTGAACAGTCAAAGAAGTACAATACTTGAGGCTTTTTGAGAAGGATCAGTCATTTAGCATAGCTCAGTTCCCAGGAAAAAGTATTTTATTTTCCTCATGTCAATCTTGTCTTTCAATTGTTTTGTGCTCTCCTCAAAGGTCAAGCTGTATGACATCTTTATGCATAGCTGTGGTGACACACAGTGCTGTGAAGCTAATTCTGCCATATGTTTGTTATCAGTTCCTTTGGGAATTTAAATTTTGGCATATTGTTTCATTTGACATCTGAGGAGCAAGATTTGCGTTATTGTTACTGACTTTTCCTTTTCTGGTGTGACATCACTGTGGTGGTACCACCAAGAGAAATCTTCTAGATGTCTGCATAACATTTCAGGAAAATGTACACTGTAGGTTTTGCTATACTGACAGTGCCCCAGATTGTTTTTGAGCAATGCATCAAATATTGGAAATACCAATAAAATCTTGCCCTTACCACAGTCATGATAAAATTTTGAAAAGCTGCCTCATCTTTGCAGGCTGACTGTAAGGAGCTACCAAGTTGCTCTCAGAGAGTTCACCATTAAGTGCAAACTCTTGTCTTCAGTCTTGACAAGTAGTGATGGGGGATCAGGAGAGGAAATCTCTTCCTAAGGAGCCAGAGAAGAGCAGCTTTGGAAATTATTTGCCGCTGGGGAAAGCAACCTACTCTGGCGTACCCACGTGCCCTACGTTCAGGAGCTGCCTGTTTAGAATAGGTCTGTTTCATGGAAGTCTTACCCTGCAGTTGTTGAATTCAGGAGGTATAAATGATGCAGGTTTAACCCTGGAATAATACTGTGAAAGCCATAATTTACTGATAATGTGATCAATCTCCATGTCCAGGAAAGCAGTTCATGGCATTCAGTCTGTCTTATCTGAGGAGCCATTTGGAATGCATAATTCTGTAGATGCAAGGAAGAGGAGGCAGTGATCTTCTGTATTTGGAACGGTTAAAAATCACACAAGGTTTAAAGTGCAGCAGAGGTGGTGTGTGTGTCTTTGAATTTTCTTTAGAGAAGGTTTGTATCTTGCTTGGTCAGAGGAGCAAGAGAGTTTTGACAACCCTGATCCATGTACAGTCAGGCCAACATGTTCCTGCTTGTAGAGGTAGAGTAAGGTTGTGCTCACTGTACACACTGATCAAAACACATCTGATATATGTCCTTAGGTGTTCCTGTAGATTTCTCAAACTTAGCTTAGACAAGTGAGTTGTAGTGCTGAGGGCTAAAGCCAGGAGAGATTGTGCATGGTGTCCACTCAAGCCTCAGACTCATCTGCAGGATGACTTCTTTCACCAGGGTGAATAAACTGTGTTTCAAAATTGCTTAAAATTCTGAAATCTGCTGCAAGTAGAACATGTTTCATATTTAGAAAGAAAATATTCAGATGGGCTTCATCTTTCCAAGAGTTCTTTGGAGTAAGAACATTTAAAACATTGTCTCATAAACCAAATTGCAACAAACAGCTCTCAAAGGCTACTGGAGTTCAGTGAGGTTTGGGAAGTGACCAGGAGTTATGTATTACATCAGGTAGTGTAACAAGTATCATTACCTTGTAAGTATTTTCACACCCTCTGTAACGCTAAATCTCGGCACAAGTGTACATAATTACTATTATCTCATTGTGATGGACTGGCCTATTTGGTATGCAAATTCACATATGGATAATGCTGTCCCTATCAGAAAATAAACATAGTATGAGTTTGTGAAGAGTAAACGGTGGAGGGAAGATTAGTCTCTCCATAATAAAAGCCTCAAAAGCCTGTTAGAAAGGAGCATGAATACCTCATTTGCCTTGCTGAATTTTGATGGTTAAAGACCACCTTTAGCATTGTGTGCAGGAGCTGTTTTTGTTTTTATTTTGCCTGCTACCTTTGTGAAAGGAAATATTTAATAATTTTTTCCCATAAATGTTTACCCGTAGCTCTCCCGAATTAAGAATGTCTCACTCTGCAGGAATGTGAACTAAAAACCAAATAAAGCTTGTAGGCTTCACAACACGGTCATTCGTGCCAATGCTCTGGCCTATGCTTAGTGATGACCCAGAGTCTGACAATTTATATCCATTTAGCTCTTTAAAAACAGCAAACACAATTTCTTTTCTTCCTTTAAATCACCAAGAAAGCTGCTGGTTTTGTCACTGCCTCCTTAACTGGGTAGTATTTTTCTCATTATGAAAAAAAATTAAGGAAAAATGTAACTGTCTGTAATTCTTGCAAGTATGAAGTGATAAAGGAAACAGTGTTTGCAACAGTCTCATTCACCAGCTGATCTGCCTCAGTCTGAGAAAAGGAAATGCTAAAGTGAATATGTTCGTTTGAACATAAGAATTTTTTACTCTAGTATATTTCGACAGTTGCAGATACTACTTAAGGAATTTTAAACATTTTTTTATATAAAATTGATTTCTAAATAAAATAGAAAGTCAGTACAGCATACCATTAAACAGCATCCACTTTTGAAGCTTTAGGAAAGTTGAACAAATTCAGTAGATGATACAGAAGATACATGAGAAGAAATGTGATGTGCAGTGGCTGGCAGTTGGACACTGATTGAAACTTGAGTGTGAAGGCCTGAACTTCACTTTTGAAGACTGTTTTAAGTATTCAGTGTTAGTGAACCAATTGTGCTGGGGAAGTTAGGGTGTGTTCATGTGTTTTTAGAGTGTATAGCTGTAAATGCACATTGGCAAACTGAAAAGAGTAAATGGACTTTAAAATACGCAAAAAAGTAAACTTTTTGTAGGGTTTTAAACATGTTTTCCATTAGACTGGCTTTCAGTGGTTTTGAAGTGTTTCTGCTGTTCCTTTTAGGTAGCTTACATTTTGGAATTGGCCTGGTTTTTCTGTAGTTACAAAACTCAAATCTGATATTGTTCCTAATGTTACATTGTAAGTTATCATTTATGTAAATATTCTGTGTAAAAATTATTTTTACAAGTATTATTCTTACAAGGTGGGAGGATTCATACTGATATTTCCATCAAAACCAAGCCAAACACTTGAGGCAGGAGGGCAGTGATGGACCTTCAACCAGTGGCAGAAAGCCAGGATGGGAGAACAGCTTCAAACTGGGAAACAGTGGTGTATGCAGACAGACCTTCATCTGGTTTCTCCACTTCCTGACATTAAACTGATTTTTAGTCTCCGGATGCTAAATTTGGAATTTTTAGTTTGTGGATGCTAACTGCATTGTTGTTACCACCTGACAAATAGTAATTTTCAGCCTGAAGGTTCGACATGAATATATATAAACACATTTCTGCATGGATGTGTATGTGTAGCTACATTTGCATAAGGAAAAAATGTTTAGTTTAAAATTTTGCTGTTCTCATAGAGCATACAGAATTTTATGATGCTACAGAAAAATCCTTCAGTGGACATAATTTAAAGTCACAGAAAATAAAAATGATCTTGAAATCTACAGAGCACTCCGATGCATGCCATGAGAAGTTGGATAGTTTCCTAGCTGAATCTGGTCATTAAAAAGTTTAGTTTGTGGGGAAGTGTAGGTGGAGATGTTAATATTTCTCTCATTACTCAACTAGAAATTTGAAAACAATGTAAAAAGTTTGCTGTGTCCTGAGATAGCCTATGTTAAATTTCAGTCCAGAACCACTTTTTAATATCACAAATCTTATCAAAGCAAGTTGCCCATGGAAGGTCATTTTGTCTGTTTCTAGATAGTATGAGTATTCTGACCCTGAGCACTGCAAACTCTGATTTCTCTTTTCTTTGAGCAGTTTGATTTAGATTAACACAGCCTTATGTCACCAGAGATAGTAGAGTTGTTGTTTATTTTCATATGTCCTTCTTTTGTGTCCTAACCACACACTGCAAACTGGCCTCATCACAAATCATTGTGATTTGATTTGATTGTACAGAGGTGTTGGAAGGGACTTGGAAAGACAAAGGAAAGGCATTCCTTGCTTTCTCTTCCTGGCACAATCCTATCTCAGGAAAACTTCTCACTAAAACCTATTGAAGTGCAAAGCTTGTGTGGAAGTTTCTTACAGTATATTAAAATGCTGCTGCAGTGCAGAAAGGTAATATTCTTACTTTCTTGGGAGCATTGCTTTATGAGCAGCCGTGATAAGATTCTAAGCCATTTTTGTGCGATGTGTAAATGCCTGGTACTTCATCTCTGCCCAGTGTGGGCTTCAGATAAATTATTTTGAAAATATTGATGATTTAGTTGTTTTCCAGTTTAATGTTAGCCAAATCAACCTGCCAGGTAAGAAAACTAGAAAGTATTTAAAATCTATAGGATCCTTTCCCACTTACTCCATTTCACGCACTGTGATACTGAAATCCTGCCACTGTAAATACGCAGTTTGAAACACTTTGGAACTCCTAACACAGTGATCAGGGTTAGGCAATCTTTTCTGGCAGCTTTAATAAACTGAGTCAGTAGAAGATCATCATTGTGGTAATTATAATAATTTAGCAGTTATAACAGTAGTTTCCATTTGTGTCTTCCTAAACCTGAATAAAGTGTTGCTGGAGTAGATGAATTGTCTCTGTTGTTCTCCAGGTAGGCAAAAACACAGGTGGTGAGGGCAGTGCTTTTCCCAAGCGTGTGTCCTTCCAGGCCAGCATCAGCACCCTCTATCTAGGTGTTGAAGTAGTTGTCTGGAAGTGATGAGCTGTTCCTATGACCTCATTTTGGAATAACTGCAGACAGTGTTTCTCTCTGGCACCTGGTGGCTGCTTGCTTTCTTAGCAAGGTTTGGAAGCACTGATGCTGGAGAAGTTAGCCAGAGTCCCAAGACAAATGTGTAGTGATGCTTTAAGATTTCTGTTCCTCTGTTGCTGACTTGTGCATGCAAACCAGAAAGAACTTCTTTGCACTTTAAAGTTCTTTTTCCTGCTCACTATAATCTTTTGTTATCTGGTCTGTTTTAGCTAGGAAACAGTATTGCCCATTAAGGAACTATATCTGACTTCCACAAAACATTCTTGCCACTTCATCAATGAGATGTTGCTCATACAGCTGTATTTACAAATTGGATTTGTCCCAGTCCTACCACTTAATAACAACTTAATAATAATTCAAAGTTATAATATAAAATATACAAAGAATACACTGTTTATATCAGGGCTGTAATGCATCAGCACGCCAGCTGTAGGGCTAAAACTAGTGTCCACAGTGTGGAATAAAAAAATGAATACTGGGAAACTTTAATTGATACCTCATATTGAATCTTGGGGTCAGTAGGTGCGCAAAGGTCAGGATATGTAGTAGTGGAAAACACATGTAGTATAGCAGATTGGGGAGAAAGGTGAAATGAATGGGGGAAGACAGAGTTATTCATTCAAATTAAACAGCAGTAGGATGAAATTAAATGTTCTTTTGGTGTCTCATCTCAAATCAGATGATATCACATTTTGTTTGCCCTACAAGAACATAAATTTTTGTGTGTGCTGTAGATAAATAACTTTTTGGTCAAGAAAGGAATGTCTGTGGTGAAATAGACTTCCACACAAATTGAAAAGGATTCAAAATCTAGTTCTGTGTGTGGAACATTTTTATCATATTTTGTGGGACTGCCATTAAAGAACCTATTTGGGTAACCTGCTTAAAAAGAGCAGCGAAATATGGTCCTTGCCTTTTGCAGTTTTGAAATTAAAACTAGTGATAATGATACATCCAAATGGGATGGACAAACAGGAGGATGGCCATAGCCGTCTTGAACCTCCACGGACGGCACCAGCAGTCTGAACCTCTTGGCTTTCTGTAAAAAACACAGGGGTTTTTTGTGTTTTCCTTCTAAATTTAAAGATTACCTTTTGTTTTCCACTAGATTTCTACTTTTCCTAAGCTTTAATAGGTTATTTTTAACAATCAGGAAGAGAGGTAAACTCAGAAATTCACTTTTATTTTGTGTAAATTCTGTAACTTAAAATTTAGATGCAAGAGAGAGGGGTTTTTTTACACCTTT
>NW_008661133.1:7831-8395 GCF_000695815.1 Acanthisitta chloris
TTTAATGTTTTTGTGGTTGAATCCCATCTGGCAACTAAGCCCCACACAGCCGCTCACTCAGTCCCTCCACAGTGGGATGGGGGAAAGAATTGGAAGAATAAAAGTGAGAAAACTGATGGTTTGAGATAAAGACAGTTTCATAGGTAAAGCAAAAGCTGTGCATGCAAGCGAAGCAAGACTAGGAATTCATTCACCACTTCCCATGGGCAGGCAGGTGTTCAGCCATGTCCCAGAGAACTGGGCTCCATCACAGGTAATGGTGACTTGGCAAGACAAACCAGATCATTCTGAACATTCTCCTCCCTTTCTCTGTCTTCCTCCAGGTCTATAAACTGAGCATGACATCCTATGGTCTGGGATATCCCTTTGGTCATTTGGGGGCAGCTGTCCTAGCTGTGTCCCCTCTCCACACACAAGTCCACACACAACACAAGTGCTATGAGAAGAGGCTGAGGGAGCTGGGGTTGTTTAGCCTGGAGAAGGCTCAGGGGAGACCTTATCGCCCTCTAAAACTCCCTGAGAGGAGGTTGTAGTCAGGTGGGGGTTGGTCTCTTCTCCCAGGCA
>NW_008661133.1:8593-18741 GCF_000695815.1 Acanthisitta chloris
CCAGCAGTAGGACAAGAGGGCACAGACTCAAGCTCTGCCAGGGGAAGTTTAGGTTGGATATTCGGAAGAGATTTTTTACAGAGAGAGTGATCAGGCATTGGAATGGGCTGCCCGGGGAGGTGGTGGATTCACCATCCCTGGAGGTTTTCAAGATGAGACTGGATGTGGCACTTAGTGCCATGGTCTAGTAACCACAGTAGGGATGGACTCGATGATCTTTGAGGTCTCTTCCAACCCGGTTGATTCTATGATTCTATGATTCCACTTCATGTGCACCCCTGGCCTCCTCACTGGTAGGGCTGGGTGAGAAGCAGAAGAGGCCTTGGCACTGTGCAAGCACAGCTCAGCAGAAACTAAAACATCCCTGTTTTATCAACACTGTTTCCAGCACAAATCCAAACCATAGACCCATACTAGCTACTCTGAAGAAAATGAAGTCTACCCCAGCCAAACCCAGCACATATGTTCAAATGTATTTCTACAGCTACTGTGAGAGAAGGAGAGGGGAAGACATCTAGGTATTGCATTTCCTTCTCTCACCATTAAGCATTGCTTCTACTGACAGGCATACTGGATAATTACTCTTCAGTGTGCTGAGTAAATACATTTTTTCAAAATAAAACCTTGAAAATTAATGAATAGTTAGTGCATTAGAGGTTTGAAAAATATTTCTAGGAAAAATGGTAGGGAATTTTTCAAAGAAATAATTTTTGGTCAGATCAACTTGTAAAATAATGAAAACTTCTTATGAAAAGCTTGTTCAAGCAAATGAAAAGTTGTGAAATTGCTGAAATGCTATGTTTTGAAACAATGCCATTTTCCTACTCCAAAACCACTTGTTTAGAAATTCCACTTTGGTTAGGATTTTTTTAACTTAGTTTTTTTTACTTGGTAAAGCAAAATGCTCAAATTTATCCAAGTGGGATTCACTTACTGTGTTTTCATTCGTTGTGTTTTTGTCTTGCTGATATTTTCACACTTCTTGCTGCACTGGAATTTAGCAAACATGTTTGAAAAGCGGGTGATCAGAAAGAACATTTATTAAAAACACAGACATTTTGTCTCCTATTCTTGAGAATATTGTTTGGGGACTTTGTTAATTTTGGTTTAGCATATCGCCATATTTAAATTTAGGCTCTTTTTATGCTTCACCTTATGAGTACATGAGTTAGACAATGCCACGGTGATCCAAAATCACAGGTGTCTGACATCCCAGAACACCAATCCAATCCTGGGCTGCATCAAAAGGAGTTTGGCCAGCAGGTCAAAGAGGTGATTCTCTCTATTCTGCTCTCGTGAGACCACACCTGGAATACTGCATGGAGTTCTGGTGTCCTCAACATAAGAAAGACATGGAACTCTTGGAGCAAGTCCAGAGGCGGCCACAAAGTTAGTAAGAGGACTGGAACATCTCCCCTATGGAGACAGGCTGAGGAAGTTGTGGCTGTTCAGCCTAGAGAAGAGAAGACTGTGTGGACACCTTTAGCAACCTTTCAATATCTGAAGGGCCTACAAGGGAGCCAGAGAGGGACTCTTTGTTAGGAACTGCAATGATAGGACAAGTGGTAATTGGGTTCAGACTGAAGGAGGGAAAGTCTAGGTTGGATGTGCTAAAAAGGTTTTTTACTGTAAGGGTGGTGAGACCCTGGAACAGATTGCCCAGGGACGTGGTGGCTGCCCCGACCCTGGCGGTGTTCAAGGCCAGGCTGGATGAGGCCTTGAGCAACCTGATCTAGTGGGGAGGTGTCCCTGCCCATGGCAGGAGGGGTTGGGACTAGATAATCTGTAAGGTCCATTCCAAGCCTTAAATTCTATGATTCGATGATACCTGGCAGTGGAACTAACACCATGCACAGCATGTCCCATGAGAACAGGCAATGCATGAAAATATGGCCTATATTTATGTAAAATATCATAATTTTCATATACTGGTGGTTCTCTTGTGTCCTTTATCACTTGCCCAGTAGGAAGGAGCCCCCTTAAAGCAACCTTAAGACCTCCCTTTGATGATTCTTTAGTGCTTTGCTCTGGGGATGAGGGTGAAGCCAGGCTGGAGGAGCAGCCTAGCCACCTGATTTGACACCCTTCTACACAAAGAGATCCTACTCAAGTGGAGAGCCTGAGAGGGAAAAATGCAGCTGCTAAGATGCTGACAATACTCAGGAGATACAAACACTAGCCCCATTGCCTGTGGTTAAGAAGGGTAAGCAGCAGCAACTGATGATTAAACGGCTGCACCAAAGCTTTGATCTGGTTTTGTTACACTGATGAGTGAGGCTCAGGGCGTGTACCCTGATCTCATGCTCTACAGGCAAGGAGAAGTCCCTGTCCTAATGTTTCCTCTGTGCAGTACTCTGAAGACTCAATTAGAGAAGGAATGTGTGACAGGAAAAAGAGGACAAGGCAGCAAATGGGACAATACAGAATACTATCAACAGGAAACTGCATGTTTTAAAGAAAGGTATCTTGTTATCTTGGCTGTGATGTTATATCTCCTTCTGGCCTGGGATGGGTGGCAGCTCAGGAAAATCCAAACATTTAGCTGTGTCTGTCCCTTCAAGTCTGTGCTGAATCACATCAGAAGCTGTAACACCACCAGCATGGTAGTAGGAGAACAATGTGCTATTGTTGATATTCTTTTGGATAAGGCAGAAAACCAGAATCTTAACCACAGAATATTAAATCACCTCTTTTGGCATGAAGAGATAGGTTTACTAAGGGCCCTAATCCAGTTCTAATTTACATTATTATCTTTTGTCTCTCTAAACTCTTCCTGTAGTTTTGATTAGATTTGCTCCTGTTTTCTTCTTTTCCGTGGAATATGAATAATAAGAACAAATTATGCTGTACTGATATTTGAACAAGTTCTTACTTTGAGGGTTGTTTTCTTTTTATCAGGAAGGGAAAACCAGAATCAAGTATACTGCGCTTGTAGTTTCTCAGTATTTGGCCAGGGTTATTGTATGAAATCCAGTGTAATGACTGATTATGTCATTACAATTAAATATTATTCCACATGCATGAGATACAAAGTACAGACTATCATCTGTACAGGGTGATTGAGATTAAGACACTGTAGTAGATATTTTTCTTCTAGGACACTTCCCACTGGCACATATAATATTTGAAATCTTACACATCTGAAGATAACCGAAGTGCTGAAAGAAAGTGAGAGGTTCTCTGTGCATGTTTTAAGATTAACCAATTAAATGAAAAAAAAAGAAAAAGAAAAAGAGATATGGCAGATTTAAGATTTTTTTTTAATGTGCCATGTGCTTTTTTCCAAGTTCTGATACTGCTAAAAATTATTCCTTGAAGTTACAGGAAAATTTAAGTGTTGTGTTTACAAAATTACTTCAGTGTTTGATCCTTGATTGGTGTTCAGTTTAGATAGTTTAAAGGAGAAGCATGGAATTTGCATGAATATTTGAATCAAGTCAAGATGGAGGAATGTTAGTGATGCTGCCCAGGTGTTTTCACTGCCTGCTTATGGCATGGAACAAAGCTCATTGAAATCAATGGAGAGAGGTTCATTTGAGTGAGCTTTGGATAATGGCCCAAAACAACTGCTTATTTAAAAGCAATTTATAAAGCTTTGCTTGACCTATGACTGAAAATGGGATTTCTCATTTTGAAAAGTTCAAGTAAAATCATAAAAGGGCAACAAAACTTTTTTTTTATTTCCAAGTTGGAAAAACTGCAGCCATCTGCACCTCTTTTTCAGCAATGCTTGTTGTGTACATAATTTCTTACACAAAAAATCCAAATGTGTCTGGGGAAAGTGCTCCTTGAGTGAAGCTTGTAGGTCATTCATGGGATTATACTAGTTTTACCACAGACCAGCATTTTCCCTCCTAATCTCTAGCTACCGGAGATATGGAGAACAGCAAGGTGTAAGAAAGGAAGTGGAAAAGAGGTGATATCAGACAACATTTCCTCCTCATCTTTGTTTCCTTCACCTTCCACATTCTCTTCCTGATGTTGCTTCATCTCCTAATGATCTCCAGTTGATTCACCTCTCATCCGCATTCCTCTCAGCTGATACATTCTCTCCTGAAGTTGGGTGTGATGATGGCCAACCACCATAGGGTCAAAAAAGAGAGTCTTTTTTTGTACATGGGCTATAACTCTGCCCCAAATAATTTAGGTTCACTGCTTTCTTCTTCTATGCCCAAGAGTTTCCCCAACCATCAGAAGCACCACCACATTACTAAGGGGTAAAGGGTTCAAACTGAAGAAGTCTAGGTTAGATGTGAGAAAAGTTTTTTATTTTAAGAGTGGTGAGACATTGGAACAGGTTGCCCAGGGATGTAGTGGCTGCCCCGACCCTGGCAGTGTTCAAGGCCAGGCTGGATGAGGCCTGGAGCAACCTGGTCTAGTGGGGAGGTGTCCCTGCCCATGGCAGGGGGGGCTGGGACTAGATGGACTAAGGTCCATTGCAACCCCTGAAATTCTGTGATTCTATGATTCTCCTCTGGCTTCCTGAGAGAGAGGTTTTACCAAAGTCTCTTGCTTCTTCCCCGCAGTGCTGTAGCTAATAACCACTTGGCTCAGAGCTGCAGCACCTTGGTGCAAATTGGGCCATTCATAGATAGCGCCGTGGACTGTCCGTCAGTTTGGGCACAATTTTGACAGACCAAACCCACAGTCATGATGGGGCAGCCATGCTGTTCTTGTGCAGGTGCAGCACTGGGAGGGTGGGGGTTAAATGACAGGGCATACGTGGAATAAGATGAAGAGTTCAACAGTACTCCTGTCTTACCAATACTGGCTCTTCCAGTCTTTCCTAGAGGCATACTGGTTCTTCCAGTCTTGGCTGGAGGCAATGGTGGGCTAAGTGGTGGACTGGGGGGGAATAGTCCCGAGGCTGCTTCTCTGGGGTTCTGGCCCTGGCCACTGATAGATGCCTCCCCACCCAGTTTTGGCAGTGGGAATAGCTCTGCCTTGTCCTGCTCTGTCAGTTAAAACTCATCAGAGCGGTGTAAATTCAGCAACTCCTGCAAAAGATTTAAAAATAAATGCAAACTAAGTTAAGATCTCAAAGGGGGAAAAAAACACAGGTAAAATATGCAAATCTTGCATGTAAAGTATTTTTTTAAAAAAAAAATCTGAAAATCAGACTTTGCATACCTGAATCTACATTTTTGCACTTGATGACATTGGTTGCACTGAAACCCCAGAATCTCAGAGCTTGCAAAATGCGTTAAAATAAATCAGGGAATTATTTTCCTTCTCCTCTTACAGTTTTCTAAATCATGTATTTTTAGGATTATAAATAGCCGAACCAACAAACTTTTACTGACTGGGGATGTTAATCACGCTTTCAATGTTGACTTTCAGAACTATTTAAACTCCTCAGTGCTAAAAATTAGAATTCCCTTTGGGAAAGCTTGTAGCTTTCAGTGGACTGAGTTGGAGTCCCCAGTAAAAAGTAGTTAATAGGTAGACTGTGGTGACTCCAGCAAAACAAGATAATCAATTCCATCTGCTTTTCTAATTAATCACCCTTATTATTGAAAGTCAGGGACATCATAAATTTGCCCAGTAAGCATATATTCTGAAAAGGAGGGTAACAGATTGTTACCTCAGTTGCAGTCAATTAGTCTGACTCCTCTCTTTTCACTCCCAGGGAAAACCTGGGACCAGCCACCCCCTGTTCAGTAGCTAATCTCTACTCCCCAGGCACCCTGTGCTCCAGTGGCAAGGACACCACACATCCTGATTTTTTCTTTTTTTTCAACCAGTTTTGTTTGTTCTTGTCAGAAAAGGAATAGTTAAAAGGGGTGAATAGAACACTCTGTTTGGGACTTCAGTTTTCCAAAATAAAATATGTAAGTGAGGGAAAGGTTTCATTCAGTTTTGGCATTGCTTTGTTAAGTCAGTTTAAGCCAAGAAAGATTGTTATTCCACACTGTTTGCCGATAGTAGAAAGTTTACATATCGAACTGCCTTTTTTTTTTTTTCTTGAGGAAAGAAAAAATCAGTATGAATTTCAGGGACGGATCCCTTATTTGCTTTGCAGAAGAGATTGTTCTGTTAACAGCTCATCAAGAAAGAAAAAAAAAAAGATAAACAGGATTAACTGTTTACTTTAAGTGAGCCGAAGTCGGGTTGTTTTTCCGAAGAAGAACACAATGTACTGTTGTATCTGGTTTCCAGAGCGGTGTTTATCATAATTCCTCCTGCAGTGGTTGGTAGAGTGCTGGGAAGGCTCTCCGCCCACTCGCAGCTCGCTCCCTCTCCCTCTCCACTGAGGCCTCCAGCCAGGACTGCGAGATGGAGCGAGCTGTCCTGTGTGATCTTTACTGCCTGACATGAGCTGACATTGACCGAGAATAAAATAACAGGGGCCATTTCCTAGAACTCTCGGTGGACTGCTGAGAACTGCTACCATAACTCTTGTAAACACACGGCGTGCACACACAAACACGCTCCCTCTCCCTCATTTAGAAACACACCTAGGAGAGGCAGCCACGAATGCGGAGTAAAGAAAAACAGCGTGAGTGAAAAACAGAATTGGTGAGCCCTCCAAGAAAGTGGAAAAGTGCCTTTGTGCTGGAGCAGGAGCTGCAGCAAGATTTCACTTCTGCTTTTCCTCTTTGCTCTGCCCTTGATGAATATTATACTCTTCTGCTAGTTCAGTGGGGCGATCTGGCGTTGACACAGCAGAATGTCGTACTGAATACAGACACAGCTGTGTAAGAAATCCCAGTGTTACTACATTTCTTTTACCTTTCACATGCCATGGGAAGCACGTGCCGTGCTATCCTACCAAGAATACCTTTTAGGATATTCTCTGCCAGCTGAAATGGGCAGTTACTTTCTTGATACTCCCTGCAAGTTGGTTTTTTTTTTTAACATGAAATCTTCTAGGATGCCATTCATGGTCTCTGTGGTTCAGAAGTAAATCTGGTGAATCCACTAATAATACAGTCTTGAAAGATAAGGGACCCCAGTACCACTGCTACAGTGTTCCTTCTTCATTCCAGGTGCCGTAAAGCCCTCTCTGTGGGTATTGCAGGGTGAATTGAGAGTTCTTGAAGTGCTGTAGTGTAAAAGAAATGGGTTGATACTGCAAGGAAGCTAGCTCTCTCTCTCTCTCTCTCTCTCTCTCTCTCTCTCTTTCCTCCCATACGTATATATAGCCTCCTCCCCTAACTCTAATGGGATCTAGCACACATAATAGACCGTGTGGACCAACCCTCCTAGATACAATTGTGTTATTCAGCTATTGCTTTCAGATCACCCTTTGAAGACAAGACTTTTATTCTGATTTTTATGTATAAGGAACCGAGGCGTGGAGGAAACGTAGCGCAGCAAAGATGATGTGAAACATTGCCAGAACTAGTAACCAAATGCTGATTTTCTTGGAAAGGAGGGTGCTGAGCACCTTGCAAGAAAAGATCTTTTGGCAGCACCTCACCAACTGTTGGAATTCTCGGATGCCAAAACAGTAATTACAAAGTCTTGAGATTAAAAAAATAAACAAAGAACCCCTCCTCAGATTCATAGATAACTACTTGAAATGTCTGGGTGGTAATTACATGTTATATTTGGAACATGATTTTTCTATTGGAGATCATCCATAAGAAAGACTTGCAGTTTTCAACTGAGCCTGTAAGTTTCTTAAATACACAGTATACATTTTTACTCTTGATTAGTAAATCATGACATAAAGGAGAATATTTCCTCTGGATTGTATACTGAAGTAGCTAAGGGATTGTAATGGGTGTCCATGCCAAGGTAATGGTACACTGAGGAACATGAGGAGTGTGTGCATCATTATTTTTTTTTTACCAACTACAATTAACAGCACAGCGAGTCTGAAATGAGCAGGGATGATCTGATGTGCTTGCTTGTTTGTTACCACTCAGAATTGGTTTTATTTACATAACAAATTGTGTGGAATGGATCTTAGCAGAAGGACCATAAACTATGTGCTGTGCAGCGTGGAGATGCCAGGCAGATCTGGAGGGAGGAAGTCCTTACTGAGCTGTTGTGGACTAACCTTTATACAAACTTTTAGGCAGTACTTAGGAAGTTATTTTTCCTTAAAATATAATAATTTTGGTCTTCCAAACCAACAATCACTATAAAAATTTATTTACATGGCATAATTACTTTGGATTTAGACTATGAATGTAGAAGAACTTCAATATTCATTGTTAAATCTGACATAAGTGAAGCTATCCATGATGCTACAAATTTTTTTCAAATGCAACTCTGTAACTGTTTGAAATTACAGCTTAGGCTCCATATTGTGTTTGAGTGGATGTCAAGAATGTCTTTTTATGGTTTTAAATGTTTTGTTTACTTTTGAGAGAAATTCCATGTACAATAAAACACACACATCAGCAGTTTAATTCAAAAGTGCACTTACAGACAGTTTACAAAGTTCATTTAGTGCCACATGATAACTTCATATAAGAAAAGGTTTATGCTGAAGAAGTTGTCGTGTGTGAAGCTGTGGTTGTCACGGCAAGTACAAAAAGCTGGTTTTACACTGCACCCCTTCCTGTTAGGTTGTATGTAGCTCCCACCAGGCAGGTGGTGTTCTGTGTTTTGAATGGGAACATTTTTAGTGCTGTGGAGCTCTGTTCTCTGCATGTACATTCTGCATTTGCAAGGTAGCTCTGCTGACACATTTGGCTCACACAGGTCTCTTCCTACGCACAAAAGCTGTTTCCCACAGAAGTGCTGCTTCTTCAGGTCATAGACAGAAAATAGTAGGTGGAAGGATTAACCTGAACGAAGAAATGGAAAAAGCAATCAGCAGGCAGGGAGTCATGAAAGACCTTGTGGAAGCTGCATTCGATCTTCCAGTTTGTATTGAAGTAATTGATTATTTAAGGAAGTGAATAAAAATAAGCAGTGGTTATTGTATAACCACTTTCACTCCTTTTTTAAACATATGTATAGGGTTGTAATGAAAAGCAAGGAAAATCCAAAATGATGGACTTAGTATAGTTATTTGCAAGTGTGTTATATAAATCCTCTGTTAAGAAGTGTCTGCAAAAATAAGATGCCTTTCCCGAGACCAGAGGGGCCTCTGTTACATATTTTCTATTCGAGATGCTGAGATAAGACTTGCTCATTTCCCTGGTGAGACTCCTGTCATATGTGCAGTTTCTACCAATACTTCTGCCAGGTCCAGCATTCCTGGAACTGCCTTCTCCTTTCTTTTCTTCTGAGTCCTTTCACAATTTCCGAATAAAAACACACATGATCACAAACTGAGTTTTTCAGTAATTTTAAGCCTCCAGTTTTCAAAGCAAATTATTGCTGTCTTGGTCATCTCTCTCAGTGCTTCAAACCAGAACACCAGCCTATGTGCATGAAACATCTATACTTGGAGGGAGTTACAACCAGGATTCTTCTTCCTGCCTGACATTCCCCTTATGAACTGGAAGCAGCAGTGCTTGTGTGCCTGTGTACGTCTGCAAATTATGCAGAGGAGGAGTTAGTTGTCATCATCATCATTCATTTGTATTTGTATCATTCAATCCATAGTTATGTTTTGTAGAGCTTCACTCACTATTTAAGTGACATGGATTGAAGCAGAAAACTCTGAATCTTGTGGCTCCCTAAAGAAGGCTATAGCAGGTACATACTTTTCGAAAGGGAGTGTGAAGTAATGTATGAGCAGGTGAATACTGTGCTTTTAATAGAAAAATCCTGCTCGTGTTACAAGGGGCTGGGGGAGATAGATGATTGTCCCCATGTGCTTAGACTGGTGCCCTGAGCTTTGATTTTTCAGGTATAATATGGGTATGGTGAATGCAAGGAGTGTATGTGGTAGGGATAAATAAATCCTGGTAGGGTGGTGTCCTGCAGGTTGCAATTTGAATCTGAGCCATGTTAGCAGGAGTTAATCGGCTCCACCTTGAGACTTGACCAGACAAGTTGCTGAATTGGAGTTGTGTAGGTAGTGTTGTGCCTCCGGTGATGAAGGGAGAGGGGGTTTTTGTTTATGTGTGTTTATGTACGTGTGCTTTATGCCTCTGCTAGGACCGCACCTCACAGAGATAACAAGTCCTTCTGACAAACAAAGCAGCTGCAGCTGTCTCATGGATGGTCAAGATAAAGAATGAGCAAATATCAGAGCTAATGCAAGTCAATTAGTTTTCAGGCATTTTCCCATTCCCCTC